>NC_141073.1:24138047-24330547 GCF_041138505.1 Cibotium barometz
ATGGAACGCACTTCGATCAGCCCATTGGATCATGACAAAGCCACTGGAGGGCTGGTACTATATAATAGATAAACCACTTATTTGATCACAATTTCATGCTCACTAAATTTAACTAAGCAATAACCCCCGACCCCGACCCCCCAAAACACCACACACTAATAAAAGGTAGCTATGCTTTATTCTGGTGTGAGTGGAGAGTTCGCTAGTGCAACTGCACCTTGCCGGGATACACGAGGGAGGGGGTTCACCATCCAAACCAGCTACATTGTCGGAGGTGGAGCTTCTGTAGTACAGCGAGGACGGCGTGTATAACGGCACTTGCAGAACGACGTCCGGCCAAATAGCGAGAGGGCCATTGTGGTGGGCGGCATGGTGAGGCTGGTTGATTGTTCTCTTGCCAAGCTAGAGAACATAGAGATCAAGCATGGGAAGATAGTGCATGCTTGTCACAAGTGAGTGTTGGAGGCACTTGCAGAACGACGTCCGGCCAAATTTCAGTAGTTTATATTATCCATCTAATAAAATCAAAAGAACCACAACATGTATGAAACATTGATTGTCTATGAGAGTCAACGTAAGCAAAGAACCACAACATTTATGAAACATCATGTGCACATGTTTATAACAAGAATTGAACATCTCCTTGGCTCGTAGCCTAGGGCATCATCTTATCATGATGAGAATGGGCCAATCTGGGAATGGGATGTTTTCCATTTTATCTAATATGGTGTTTGTAGGTAACATCCTTCCAGTTCATTCAATATACATTGCACCCCACTTCGAAGTTCATAATGTAGAACATCAACAAACTTCTTCACTACTTTGTTTGTGCCATAGTAATGAATGAAGAAGGAGAGATATAGTCTTAGCACAGTCTTATAATCCACCACCATTTTGCTCAAGATTCATACATTGCCAACCAACTTCATATCATATAAAGGTACAAATTGTTGGACCAAGAAGTATGCAAAATTGTTGAACCAAGAAGTATGCAAAATCTTCCCAATCCATCTTGCCTTACTCCACAAAGAAGGATTTATTCCATAGCTTCTTTTCATACCAACCCTTTGCATGACCGACAAGGAAAGGACCAACTTGTTCGATCTTTTGGCATTGAGGTGCTTGTGAAGACTTGATAGATAAAATATCTATCTCAGTGCCTTATCCACATTTCCATTTTAAAGGCCAATCTCACATTGCCATCAAAGCACAACTCATTCTCTTAGGCATCCAACTTGCATAATGCCTTGTCATGAAGCCAAATTGCAACCATATATGTGTTTGCTAATAGCTCCACAAAGCATGACCATTGCATACATTTCCCATAGAGTGATTCCATTTTTCCACAAACTTTGCTCCGTGTATGAGGAGTATGCATCACTTCATCACCCGAAGTCATGGGCTGCAAGTACAAAAATAGTAGTAGCTCAAGCTTCTGAAATTCGATTCGGATAGAAACAAGAGCTCATTAGGAAAATTTTGTAGCAAGGATTCAACCTATATGATCAATTTTAGGTCATCCCAAAATGCCTAAGACTAAATTAGGCTTTCATGCCCTCCTATATATGATGATTGAGTGGAGCTTAAGATTTGATGAGATGCTGGTCCTCACTTTGAAGCTTCAATGCTAATGAAGTGTTAGCCTCATCTTGAAGCAAGGCTTCTAATCACCCAAGAAATTTAAAAAATGCTTCCAACACTCACTTGTGAGTGACAAGCATGCACTATCTTCCCATGCTTGATCTCTATGTTCTCTAGCTTGGCAAGAGAACAAGCAACCAGCCTCACCATGCCGCCCACCACAAACATGAAGTAGAACAGCAGGTGCTACACACGTCCTCTCCCTTGCCCAAGCCAAAGCACAGGACCTCTGACAAAGAGCGGCCAAAGATGAAGAGACCCTCACAACCCACCAACCTTGCCTTCCAGCAATACCCCGAGGTCACCAAGGAAGCCCTCCACCACAAAACCTCTTAACAAGTAGCCGCAGAAGCTTGGGCCACCCAACCCCTGCCCATCCCATCTGGCCATGTCCCCAACGTGCTAAAAAAAAGGTTGACGCACTGATGTGGACACCGCCACTGAACTCCCAATCCTTGCCATCCCTCTCCAAAACCTAGCCCAACTTCTCAAGCTTCACTTCCGCACCATTCGCTTGAATTTTTTACAACACAATATTTTCATCAACAAAGCCCTCTCACAAGACACATTCTCCTATATCCTCACCAAACTATCCCTTCACGACATCTCCCTCGTAACCTTTTTCTTTCAAGACCAGCTTTCTTTCACACACCCCACCATCTTTTTTGAACTCCTTACCCATCCCCTCGTAAGCTAATCTCATGATCTGGGCACATCCCCTTCACTTCGGGCAACCAACCGAGCAAATTGACCCCATCAAACTTGCCATCCCAGATGGGCTATGCCCTTACCCATACTCCTCCCCTGCACCACTAGCGCCCTTTGATACCTCCACTGCACCAGCTCTGAAAGAGATGGTTCCATTGTGACAGTGAATGTCAGACTGATTCTTATGGAGCCAATCCATTCCAAGGATTCCGTCATTGATTCCCAAAGGTAAGACTCTGAACTGGCAGTCCGTTACATTCCCATCTAGATTAAACTGAATACGGTCTGTCTCATGGTATGTGAAAAGAATCTTCCCACTGGCCAATTCTACTTGAATAGGTTTCCCTATTTTTTGATCTAGGACTAACTTAGGCAAACATCCTGAGAAAATAAAAGAATGTGTACTACTGCCTGAATCAATCAAAAGATTAAAGTGCTTACCCTTGTACTCTACTGGAGTCTGAAAGACTGAGAACTGACGATTTTGCCCTCCTTGATGTTCAATGGCGGCATAAATCTGTCCTCTTTCTTCCTCCACTACATCAGCTCTGTTGTTTGGCGGCTCTGGATGCTGCTGCTAGTCTGAGGTGGAGCTCTCTCTCTCTCTGGCTTCCCAAATTCTAGGAGGGGGATCTGAGACTACTTTGCATTGAGGTAGGCTTAGCTGGCATTCTTCTAGGGTTACCTTGATTTTAGCGAGAAGGACCTTGACTAAATTGATACGAAGGGGTCGGTCTTGGCACGCTAGGACCTTGGCTTCCCTAACCCATTGTCATAGAAGAAGTTGGGCAGTCCTTGAGCTGGTACCCAAAACCTTGATAGCCAAAACATCCGTTCTCACTTCGAAGCTCTTCCTTCTGCATCCTAGAAAGAGCCCTTGGACTCACGATATGAGTCATGGGAAAAATTAAATGATTTTCAATTGACAAGATGTTTCATGATGGGCTTAACAAAAAATAGCTTACACAAGAGAAGAGAGGGAAGGATCCAGAGGAACGTAGACATAATCATCAGAACAAGATGGTGATTCTCAGTTCCTCATTTGATTCATTGAAGTGACATTCATCATTTTAAGAAATTGGCCTTCGATGAAGTCCCTTTGTGTGGCAAGATTTGTTTGAAATGTTGTTGAGTAGGACATGTTCCTACATGCTTCTTCCCATGTGCTTTTTATGCTTTTATATATATTAAAGTGCTCTTATGAAGCAGATATACATAAAGTATGAGAAGTGAGTCATATAGACTCTTATTGAACTGCTCTGTGTTGAAGTAGCCACTGGTTGGTGAGGATTGAAAGAATTGCGTCATCAACTTACGAGTCTAATATAGATATCTTCACTAAGGATTAGAGATCATTGATTTGTGAAGATGGTAGCATCGTTTGGAGAGGTTTGTAATTTTAAGGAAAATTCCAAGCGATGGGTTATACCATTGACCAGGCTTTCGCACCCCCATCATAGCTCCCCCCATCCAGAGATGTACCTAGATGTTGTCGATGGTGAGGCTTTGGTGTAAATGTCTTCTAGTACATGAGTATGTATATGTACTCATGGATCAGCTACTACATTAACTTAGCCAAAAGAATAGGAAGCTATAAGCTTAACAAAAATGGAATGGCTATTTAAGATCCTTGGGAGTTGTTTGTGTTATTCTACCACTTGTAGGTAGGCCATATGTGTGACTCCCTTGTGTTTTTTTTAATTACCACCTTATGAGCAACAAGTTCCTTTTTGAGAGAATAGGTTCCTATGTCTACCAAGTGTTTGTCACGTAGCTTCTTCACTTATGCTTCACATCTAGAGGAGTGAAAGGAGCATTGTGAGTTTGTCTTTGATGCGCTCATAAGTCTCCATTTTACAGACGTGGGAATTGATTCTTGAATTTTTGGCTCAATTGTTGTCGAGGTAGTAGATATAAGACTACTGGTTGGTTACCTTTGAGGTTGATTGAACACACAAGCTCTTATGTAGGTGCTGAATGCACGAGAGTGGTTGAGTGACTTGCTTGGTGTTTCTTGGGTTTCCATTCTTGTCGAACTTTAGGTGAAGCTGTCAAGGTTACAGTTAATAGCGAGGCTTTCTTCACGTTGTTCAATTTTGGCAACCATATGATGGGATTACCATCGTAGTATCCTTGTTGTTGAAGCACATGCATATCCTTGTTGTTGAAGCACATGCATAGGCACCCATCTTTAATGTACACTATAAACTGGCGAGGCTTTCTTCACGTTGTTCAATTTTGGCAACCATATGATGGGATTACCATCGTAGTATCCTTGTTGTTGAAGCACATGCATATCCTTGTTGTTGAAGCACATGCATAGGCACCCATCTTTAATGTACACTATAAACTGGTGGTGGCTGATGCCTTTTGTGCTAAGGTTTGTTTCTTTAAACAAGCTGAGGGGACTTTTTGATGCGCTTGGAAATCCAAGTGTTTGTATTTCCTCGATAGTACCCTTGTGCTTGTAGTAATCATTTCGGTACCCACACTTGTTTGAGATTTTGGAGTTCTTTAATGAAATCACATAGGCTTTTTTGGATGGTGTTGTGGGGAGTATTTTTTTTTCTTGGCCTCTGAAAGTATTGCATTGAGGAAGAGGTTTTGACTATCGAGGCACCCAAATTTCATAGTAGTCTTGAGCTATAAGTAGTTGCTTCTCCACCCACATACATCTTAATACCATTAATATACCTTGAATTTAGTTCTCTTGGTGGATTTTTCTTTTTGGTTGAAGGGCGAGGTTGTGAGCTCTCCTTCACATTAGTTGGCACTAAGGTTGCAGGTTTGAGACTCATGGGTGTTGTTAACGATGAGATTCGAGTCTCTTGTAGAGTGGCATTCGATGATGAGGCTTTTGAGCATATTGCCATCTCCTTTGGTGAGGTTTGTCGATGAAGAGGCTCCGGGGCTTATCCTTTGAGTTCATTTTTGTTAGAGATAGATAGTTGCGCGAGGGGAATTTCTTCAAGAATAGCTCTTGACAAGGTTTTGGCATCGAACTTCGTGGTGAGGATGGGGTTGAAGGAGTAGATGCTTTATCAGAGTTGGCCGTTTGAAGCATATAGTAGGTCATTGTGTAGAGGGGCTTCTATGGAACAAGCTTGTAACCTTTTGTGTTCAGCATCATAGAAATCCATTAAATTTGGATCCTCTTCCTTGCAGTATGATATTGTCAACTTTGTGTCGTTGACACTCATGAGATGACTCTATCGCTTATCAAAGCATAGTGGTGCTTCTGTAATAATAGTCCATTTATGCCCTAAGATCAAATTTGCTTCCAACACATACTCAACCACAAAAAACTTGCAAGTAAGGGGATTAGTTTCAATATACATTGTATGTTCAAATTGGATGTTCAAAGTACCCCAAACATGGCATGTTCAAAGTACCCCAAACATGGCATGTTCAAGTCTTGTGTAAAGGGAATTTTTTCAAGATGAGTCAGTGTTGGTTGACCTAACAAATCCCATAACTCGAGGGTCATGAGATTGTGTTCTCGTGTTGGATAAAGCTATGCTTGAGCTATGGTGATCTTATTGGAAAGTTCCAATCCAACCAGAATCCTAGGGATATTTTCAGTAAGATATGTTGGAAGTTCCAGCTCCTCCAAGGTCTCTTCGTCCTGTAATAGCAATTGTACAATGCCTGCAGGGGTGTTCAAGCTGACTGTTTGATGGATTCATCAATTGGATACAACGAGTCACATATCCAAGTTCCACCAAGTACGACATCATACTCAAGGGAATCTAGGGTAACATGGAATGTAAATTCCACATCTCCACCAATAATTTGAGTAGCATAGCTAAACCAGGAACCTCAATGTTTTGTCCATTGGCTCCTCTTGCAAGACCATTGTCTTCTGTAGGGATGATTTTAGGTTGTCCTAATGGCACCCAAGTTTCTATTGTTTCATGATGTTATGACTAGCTCGAGGGCTAATCAATGTGTGTTTGCACTTAACATCATTGCCTGTAGGGAAATCCAACCATACCATGATAGAATTTTCAAGAGAAACCATGGATGTTTCAGTTGTGTTTTAGCTTCAGATCCCATTTTTGTTTCATATTCCCATTCACTTTCATTCTCTTTTTAGCTCTCAGCTTTTTCAAGAGTACCCAATGTGTACAATGGCATGCTTGGTCCTCTGACAATTCTAATTGTGTTCTATTTGGAAACTTGTGAATCCTCATAGTCCTATTCTATGGAGCTCTTTATGTCTTGGTATAACTCATGTTGAGCCCTTAAAGGTGTAAGTGCTGATGCTATGTTGGCTTCACCCATGAGAGAAGAGAATCCTCATAGTCCTATTCTATGGAGCTCTTTATGTCTTGGTATAACTCATTTTGAGCCCTTAAAGGTGTAAGTGCTGATGCTATGTTGGCTTCACCCATGAGAGAAGAGAATTCCTCCAAATGAGGTTTTAAGAGACTGCTTTAATTTTGTAAGGGATTCATCAAATTCCTCACGTGCTTTCTCAACCGCATAATTCGTGCAATCTGTCTCTAATGAGTCTTCTATAGAGAGTATGTCTTCCTCTTTTGAAAGGAAAAGCAATACTCCTATGGGCTTATGAGGCTCAATCACAACCGGTGATCCTATAAGACACTCAACCATGCTAAGCATGCTCTCTCCTAAGCTTGCTTTTTGCGTTCCGCATATGTCATATGATCACGATTTTCAATTTGGGGTGGTTGGGTGGGTTCTAGTTTCTAGATTAGTCTAGGAAGTATACTGAGTGAAGAGTCATAACTTGTTTCATCCCTCACTTAGCGAGGTACTAGAACATGTTTCATCTTATGACTTTCTTTGGATCATCAGGTTTTCTTAATGTTTGCCCATATGCAACGAGATCAAATTCTCTTTTGGGCTTTTGTATCCTATGTCGCACATATGGGTTTTGTGGTGTGTGTGGTAGCCCTTTGAGGTGGATGCTTCTGCATCATGTGTAGCTTTTGGTTCTTTTGGGATTATGTCCCCTTTTGGGTTTATGTCCTCCCCCACAGGGTCCTTTTGCTGTCCTCTATTTCAACCTTGGTTTGGATAATTTGTTGTCCCTTGTTTTTTTTGGGTTTATAAGGAAGTTTTGTTTTCTCTTTTGGTTTCTACTTTAAGGCATGTTCTTTTGGGTTTATAAGGAAGTTTTGTTTTCTCTTTTGGTTTCTCTTTTGGTTTCTACTTTAAGGCATGTTCTTCTACCCATTTCGAAGTGTTATCTTTTGCATTCTTTTTTACACTCTCTCGTGCCTTGGCTTGTAAGCGTGTAAGCACATTCAAGGATACCATGGATAATTGCCCGTTTTGTATACTTAAGACGTTTAGAGTTGTATTTTGTGAGACAAGTTGCATTGAAGCAACTTGTCTTGGGCAATCTTGGAACATGTGATCAATGCCACATTGTTCACACATGGGTTGCAAAGTGTCAGTGACTATGGGCATGGAAGTATTCCAAACTGTGTAGTCTGCCACTTTGTGAGGTCCACAACAATAGAAACACTAAAGTGTTCAATTAACTGCTTCTTGAGCGATTTCTACCCTTTGGACTATTTCTATTTGGTGCACGGGAGATGGAGGTTTTGAGTTATTTGTTGATGAATTGGGACACTTTGTAGTATCATGACCAAAGGATTTACAATATATGCAATACATAAAAATAGGTGCCTTGTATTATGCACAATGAGAATTGGGATAGTCGTAGTGATTGCACTGAACACAAGGCATTTCGCTCCTCACTTGTAGAGGCATTAAGGATGGTTGGCTTTGAAGGAGCTCATCCTCTCTTAGATATGTCATTGAAAGCTTTTAGGCAAGGCTGCATAGAATTCGGGGAATAACAATTTTGAGATCAATCTTTCTTTTACCATTGCTTCACTTGGTTTAGATGAGGAACAACTCGTAGCATGATCATCTTCCATCATGTTGTCATCTAAATGTATAGCTTCTTTACAACATTGATCAAATGTTACTGGATTGGATATAATGATCAAGTTGTGTAAGCTGTTTTTCTTTAAGCCCATCATGAAACATCTCTTCAATTGAAAATTGTTTAATTTTTTCCATGACTCACATCGTGAGCCTAGGAGTTTTATATGTAGAATAAAGTCTCTAATGATTTCATTTGGTTGACCTCAATTGAATAGAGTTCTTTTGCTACACTCCACCGATCACCTTGTCTTGAAAAACCATGGATAAATGTTGTTTTCAAGGTTCTAAAGTTGGTCTTGATCACCGGCATCAATGTGATGAACCATCGACTAGCTTTTCCCTCTAAGCATAAGTTCAACGCATGTACCTTGGTGGGGCAGTTTGGATTTCCAAAGGCTTCATATCTCTATTCAAACATTTGAATGAATTAAACAGGATCAACTGTTCTGTCGTATTTGCCCATAATTTTAGAAATCTACACGGCCGTATTTTTGTACAAGTCACTGAGGCCGTATGTGAGTGGTCTTGATAGTAGGGACTCACTCAGTCCTTGGGTAACCCCCCTTCCTAAACTAGTCAGTATGTCTAAGGTGTGGGCATCCAGGGGTTGTAAAGGTTTGGTACATATAGGATTTGTGGAAATGTTAGGTAAAGGATCAAAGCCCGATGGGATTGAAGTGACAGGGGTTGCAAAACCCGATGACACTCTTGTTATTTGGCATGGCAAATGGTATTCGGAGGTGCATTTGGGGCATAGATCTCAATGACTCGAAGATGTCAGTCATCGAGTTCAATGAGGGTGTCGGCCCCCACGTAGTCCCTCTATCATTGCCATGTTTGATTGCCTAATTGCTCCTTAATAAGTAAGCACACTTTTTTTTTTTACTTTTTATATTTTCTCACAACCCATTACAGCCTCAAGAGGCCTGGCGTGCTCTTCATTAGGTCAAATGAGTGTTCGTTTGCCCTAGTTAGCTGATGCTACACGCACGTGAACGACCTTAGGAATATTTTTCCGAAAAAAGTGCATGCTAGTAATTCCAAGAGATGGAAGAGGAGGTCTTAAAACCTATTTTCCATCACTGTCTCAAGATGAAAAATTTTTCTGGGAATTTTCTTCCTGTTTTGCAACACATTTTTTAGGGTGTTCCAAAAGGAATTTGAAAAAACCCTATATGAGAGACTTGTAGTATTTTTGGAGTACAACTACTCCTTGAGAAGCAATTCCACCACACCTCCCGCACGTTGTCACACTGCCTCCTCTCATCTCACATCACTCACACACACCCACTAGTATGCATTAGAGAGAGAGATTAGCAAGACTCAATCGCACAATGTGAGAGTATGTTGTATTATGAGAGAAATTCACTTATATACATGACCATAAGTGTTCACACTCACTTAAACTATGGCCAGTCGAGCACTTTAGGCTCATAAGAGTCCTAATGCTATTACAATGACTACTCTCATAATATATTCATGAAATACATCACTTAGAACTTCATCTTACATACTACCACACGCTCTTGAAGCGAGAATTGCCATATATACTCTGTCACACCATTACGAGCACCCGTCCAAGTTGTAGCTTTGGACACCATTGCTTCATATCTTGAATAATGTATGACCCTTTGATGTATCTACCTTGACTCCTTGAGGTAAGATAATGGCAGTAGATCTTGTTAACCCTAGAAATGGATTAATATCAATGCATATTTTCCTTAAGTACTACGACCAAGAAAACATGCAACACTCGTGTTTCATTTGAAACACCAAACCATAGTTGCCACTTTGCGACTATGAAAGCTGTTAATAAAACACAAATTGCCACTAAGGCATTGAATAACATCATGCCTTTAGTATATGCCAAAAGTTCTAAAATCTTCAAGAACCTCATAAATAAATGTGCTCTAGCATTCACGGAATTCCTTTGCATATTCTACGACATCAAATATGTTTTTCTCTTGTTAGAAACCACATGGACTTTAATTCAACAAATTTTTGCAAGTGTTACAAGTCTTTAGCAAATTGTACTATAATGTGGTAAAGTTCAATTGACCACATAGTTTAAGGAAAGCTACTGTTTCCTCTCTCCAAAAGTTCTTACTGTTAACCACACTAGTTAATATCATTTTTCAAACGTGGTTACGCTCCTTGTAATCCATAATTATGTTACTATGCTAAGTACTTAATGAGAAAAAATATATGGGATGACTGAGCTTACGTCTTGTGTAATGTTGATCATAGGAATGAGCTAGATGCACATAGAGCTAGGAAGCCAATTTCGGGCCCCCCGTAAATGGGTGGCCAGCCATTGCAAAAAGTGAGCTCATGTATCTAAGTGATTTATGAAATAAGATAAATCCCACTTGCCTTCTCTCCCTCTCTCACTCTCTTGTGTTTATGGTTGTAAGCTTGTGTTTAGGAATGCTTGCTTGCTTGACTGTGGTGTATGCATGGAGTGGATGGTGCTAGTCTAATCTTCTCTTCTCTTCTCCCTTCTCTTGTCTCCCTCTCAAGATCCCTCTTGCAAAGGAAATTGTGGATCTCCATCTGAGTGTGACATAAGTCGAGGTGGAGTGAGGCCCTAGCGGCCTCACATAGGGAAGTTAACCCTCATTTGGGTTAGCTAAATGCAAGTCTCCGAATAATCGACCCTTGCATGGAATCATTCTCTTCTTCTCTCCCTCTCTTGTGCAAGGTATTATGTTTTGGTTAACACTTGCGTTCTTCTGAGAACATTTTACAAATCTTGCAACGAAGATGATTTCTACATAGGAAGCATCCATGTGATGTACAGTGTCTACGCACTACTAGAAAATCAAGAGTAATGTGCACCAATGAGAGTACTGCTCCCAACCCACACGAGTAAATCCATGCCTATCCACATGTCTACTCTTGCAACCACTTTGGTTGCTTGGCAATACATATCTATGTCTCTATGGTCAACCATGTCTCTACAAAAATATTTATAAGCTATCTATGGTCACATCCAAAAGCTAATAGCACCATCCAGACACACCTCTACAAGTGTGGTCTCACTGGATACCTCTACTATGTGAAACAATATAGTAAACCATTTCAACTATGGGAAATGATTTACTATAAAGCAGTAAACGAGATTCTTTATCGCTTACACAGTCTGTATTTACATATGCTATGATATGTGGATTAGGTATGCCTCCAACACACCTTACACTGATAGACGAACAAAATCAATCTTTGTACTTTGAGATGCTTTGACATAAATAACACATCTATTTGTGTTCAATAGAAATATGAAGTTTGGTGTATAACAAATCTTCGTTGCCTCCCCACCATGACAGTGGCAATGCACTACCTACCCATAGAGGTGGAAACATAGTATCCAACTATAACTGATGACAACAAAAAATAACTGCTCTCATATGCACTTCATAAACATATTACAAAATATAGATTTGTACAAGTGAATCCTCTTATATCTTTTGGTAAAGTTGGACTTCGCTAAATACCAAATTCTTTCTAAATTCAGCTAAATAACTTTGTACTCTTTACAAGCAACTCCGTACTCGTGCACCCTTCTCGAGTTGGAATATCCATAGAGCCATCTTTAACAAGATGCTCGAGCCACTTACTATGAAGTTCTCATCTAGATTGACTCAAAACCTTTGGCACTACGACACAAAGTATGGGGCATTCTAACACCCAATTGTTATTGATTCAAAGGCATTCCTCCATGAACAACTATGTCAATTTCTAAACTCTATGGTTAGCTTCTAACCATGAGCCCTACTAGGTCGTGATAATAGCCTTCGACTTTAACTTTTAGTGTGAATATAAATAGCAAAGTCCCTAAAGAATTTGCTCAAAACTTTGTGGTACCAACTCATGGCCATCTACCATGCCTAAGCATAGCGTAAAAACAACTTCATGCATACTCGCTACACACTGAACGCTCTTACTAATTTGGTTTAGCAGCACCAAATTGACAAGGTTAGGGCTTTACCTAGAATAACAAGAACCTAAGGATTGTGACTTTCCATAAAATTTGAGCTCTTTGGAAGTCAACACCTATATTGGTTAAATGAATCTACCACTTTCTTCCGATAAAAATTTATCACACCCCCATTTGTGACACAAGGTCAAGCGGGCATGAAGGGTCCACCCCCTGAGCGCTCTGTCTCAATACATAACCCAAGAGATTTGTCTAATCACTTCTGGATCAACACTCACTCTTATTCTCATAGAAACCTCGACTAATCACTCTATATTAGCACACCTTTCTAACGAGGAAGGCGATGATTGTTGGAAAGTGCGCCCATATAACAATACCATGCTTAAGTATACAAAACGATCAAGATAACTACTAGGAATTCCATACTAGCATCAAGATCAAGATTTATGTAATCACTCTAGATTAACGCCAAATCCAGTGTGGTTTGTCTCTAATCTCTTCAGATTAACTTCAAACCTTGAGTTTACTACTAAACCACCATGTTTAGTCCTAAACTTTCCAAGCATGTTAGAATACTCCGCTAAGCTCTCCGGCTTAGAATTCTTTCTAACAAACACATTCGTGGTTTATAAAACTATGTTGGATCTAATGACAATAAATAACCAAGCTTGTCTGGAGTGAAGTACTTCTCACTTTAACCAGATAGGAACCTAATCACATATTGGTAATGATCCACTCATTTTCTGGTGCCTTACAACTGGTACGTTCTACAAGGACATGAACTTTGCAACACTAAATAGCCCAAGCAAACTAAGAATTCACTTTTTTTTTAAATTTCTGAAAGTCATTCCATACTTTCATAATTTGTATGGTAGTAGCCAAACATGTGCTCAAAAATAAACACCAGTGTTGGATAACATTCCTTGGATGTCGTAGGGCATCCCGAGGGCATTCCCCACTTATAAGAATCATCTGACAATACTAGTCTCCCTGTTCACAAATGGTTCTATAGCACTCTCAAAGTAGAAACCACTCTATTGGCACTCCCTGAATGTTGTAGGGTGTCCCCCACATATAAGAATCATATGACAATACTAGTCTCCCTGCTCACAACTGGTTCTATAACACTCTCAAAGTAGAAACCACTCTATTAGCACTAGTATAAGATCATGGCTATGCTACCCAGAGCTTCTTCAAACTTTGCCATTGGATTTCTTGCCACCAGCAAAAGGCTATCAAGTGAATCTCAAATCTCAATCTGTCTAAACACTTGATCACAAACGGAACAAGCATACACACAGTTGATCACTATGGAACAAGTATAGAACCAATCAAAGGATCAACCTCTGTGTACGAGCGTTGATGTCCCATACCACCAAGACCACAATGAGCTTTATGAGCACTCGACATCCCATACCATCAAGTGAGCATGAAGCTCGTGACACATAAGTGGACTCTTTTGAGACTCTTTTCCTCTCCTTGAGAAATCTCAAGCATATGGATGACTATGCATCCAAACCAAGGGTATTTGTAACTAGACCAACCATGCAACATCGTACATGGTACATAGGTTTTTCAAAGAACTATATCAAGTTCCATATCCTCATATACTCAATCTAGAGTATTTATGAGAACAATCTGACAACGTCCCAATGGCCCACTACATAAACTACTGATCAAGCCTGTCTATGAAGTAACAAGGGAAGGTATAAAAACTAGCCAAGTAGTTTTTAAAGCAAGACCTCTCAAGGACACTCCCATCCTATCAAACAAAAGGAGAAATGACATACTCCAAGGGTGGGTAGAGTAGCTCCGTACTCTATTACAAGACACGTCCAAACAATTAGACAATGAACATCATCAACATCCCAAATTCATGTGTGTTCGGTAAACTTCGAACTCAAAGATCACTACGGACCTCACTCTAAGAATACTACAAAAATTAGAACAGTTGATCTTCACGGACCATGCACGAGCGCTTACATATCTGCGGACTAAGCTATATCTAATCCCATACCACAACTTCAAAGGTGTAAATTCTTGTTATGGATATTGTGAATGAGCTGCGTCGCACCCGCCACCGCAAACTATTTCCAGACTGTGCCAGATTAAGACCTCGCTTACTCGTATCCTCTTGGATGCCTATAGGCATGCATAATCTTGAGGTAAAAGGACTCAGATTCCATGTTGATGCATGGCTACACATGCATGTTTAGCAACCAAGATATGAATGCTAGATGGTTGCTAATGCCATATTTCGAGCGCACCCATTGATGTAGTAATTATGGTCACTCGTAGGGTGCAATACCTTGCTCCCAAGCTCCACCTACTTTTCAATCTATGATGTTGTGGTGTGTGACTATGCACACATGAACAATTGATGACAACTAAAGTGCGTACACTTGTTGCAAATGTATGCTACGATGACAGCACAAAACTGCGTACACATGGCTACGTGTGCTATGACTTATGTCATAGTGTGTGTCACTTCCACCCCCCCACAGACACACATTTAAAATATGTGCGAGGTTATGTTTAGTGGGAACCTCCCCATTTTTAAAATAAATAAATAATTAATTATTAAGGCTCTAAAGCCTTATAGATCTTTATCTTGTGGCCCTCGTGAGGCATCTGCTGGTTGGATGTGGCCCGAGTAGCTTCTGCTGTGCAAACGACGACCAAATGATGCACTTGTTGTAGCTTTGAAGATATACTGAGCATCGCCATACGCCTCTCGAAGCTTTCCAAGTACCGGCACACTGCTGTGGGAGGGCATGTGTTGCAGACGACGATACATCAGGCTGTGCTATTGGCCGCCATTTGGTCTACGCAGTGATTATAACACTAGCACACAAAGCCGTGCTACAGGCCGCTGCCTGGTCTACGTTGGCTTATAAAACACCGGCACACAAAGACATAGTATTGGCCGCCGCCTGGTCTACGTAGTGCTTACAACACCAGCACACAGAGCCGTTTACAGCGCCTGCAGCTCAGCCACACTGACAAGACATTCCCAGTACAGCCAGCGTTCACCTTGCCATGAGCACTGCGCACTAGAGCTCCGTCCTTATCTCTGTGTGTTCAATTCACACCCCAAAAAAAAAAAGAGCTTCTTCTCCTCTTCTTTGATTTACAGATGCGCCCTTGCTTGCTTGTGTGGGCTTCAACACACACACACACATACATATTCTACGCACAAAACTCGCTTTTGTTGCAGAATAGTGAAATAGGAAAAGAGAGAACAATTAAAAAAACTAAATAAGGCTTATCTATTTTGAAGGGGGAGAGAGAGAGAGAGAGAGAGAGAGAGAGAGAGGAGAACGATTCTCGGCTTTGATACCAATGGTACGTCGCAGTAGTCATCGCCATAATCAAGGAGGGCTTCGAGCTCTCGTCACCACCCAACCATAGAGGAATGTGGATAAGTGTCCACACTCCCAGGTTTATATAGTGGCCTACCTACTCACACTAGTCTGGTCGCCCATGGTCCTCCAACCCGAGCACTTCACCCCCCTGAACCCCGGACACACTTGTCACACGCACTCTGGCGTGAGGACTCTATGTCCGGTCAAGCTCTGTCGCCACTACGGGCAACTCACACATGTCATTAGGTTACACTACAACACGTCGGGGGTACAACAACATTTTCTAGCAGCGTTTTATAGCAACGTTTCAGCAGCGCTTTTTTTGTCGGGATGTCGGGGATTCCGTTCATTGCTCCACAGTGAAAGTTCACTGCTGAGAGCAGCGCTCCTAACAGTGAAATTTCACTACCCCAAAGCGTTTATAACAACGAAATTTCGTTGCTGGTGGGCAATGCTTTTAGCAACGAAATTTCACTGCTGCTGGGCAGCGTCTTTAGCAGCGAAATTTCACTACTATACTGTGATTTTACGAAATTACGTTGCTATTTTCACTGCATGAAATTCCAGAGAGTTATTGGATACTAAATTCTGAAAATACATGTCACATACACACAGAAAATGATATATAGTTTTATAAAATCATCCATTAAAACCCTTGGAGCCATGTTTCGAGCTTAAAAAAAAAGATAATTAAAAACTTTTGAGAAGCGAAACAATGTCAAGATCATGAATCTATCCCATCTTATAATAAATCCATATGTGTTACATCGTCTTCTTCCAATGAGCCGATTTGAGGTAGTACTTGCACCTCATCTAGAGATTCTGCCTCCACATCTTGATCTTGAAAGATATGTTTTGAACGAGAGAAAACTTGTATAACATACCACCTCTTTGGATCAATTCGATCAACATGAAACACAACCTAATATCACAAAGCAAAGGGGTTACACTTTTATTGTACTACATCAAGATTTAATTTGGGATTGGTTGGGTCACTAACCTGTTGACAGTGTTGAGGTAGTACGAAGGTATCTTTCTCATCATTCCAAAACTTGGTGGAATCAGTTTGGAAGAATCCATTTGGATGGTTTTTTCACGGTTGCTTCTTGAGCACCTCTATATATCACCTTGAACCATTTGACATCAAAGATGAATAGACTAAATACTCTAAATCCAACCTCAAGAATATCCTGAATAGTTGCACAATACTCAAGATTGTCCTCTATGACAATTGTATCACATGTATACTGGCTCGACTTTCTTGCTCAAAAGTTGCCGTCACACCACAATCAAATGTGTTTCTTTTAGAATCCACACTCTCCGTACGAAAGTGCCTTCCCTCCAACCATATTGCATTATATAGTTTGTACTAACATTAAACAAAAGCATAACATTTAGTATAGTGCATTAAACAAGGTATATACGTGAGATAGAGATGAAGAATGTACTTACTTGAGAGTCACATTCTCTTGCATACTCATGCTCTTCTCTTTTGATCATCTCTCCATTTTGTGATGCCATCGATATTGCCATATGAAGCCATTCTGTATTGATCACATTTGATAGAGGTTCCAAGCTAGGCGGGAATGGCAAGCATCTATTTGCTCTTATGACAGCTCTTCTCTCATCCTTTCGTCTATCGATTGCATCCTTGTATCTCCCAATCCACTTCTCCACGATGGGACTATTTAGAATACATAATGTATGCACCTCTTGTAGCGTAATGCTTCATCCAGCCTTTATTGCCTTCCTTTTCCCTGAGGCACATTAGTGTGATTAGTTGGTCATCCTCCTCATTGCTCCATAATCGTGGCATGGAAGGATCTATACGAGGTAGACGTTTTGAGATATACACAAGAGACTCTTGCATCAAGCATCCCTCTGCCATGCTTGCTTCTATCCTTGCTCTTTGTCTCACAAAGTCCTTTAAGGTTTTCATGAACCTTTCAAGCATCTATCAAACATGCCTCAATAACATTGAGATGAGCCATCTCAAGGGATGTAGGATCTATCTCCTTTAAGAATATATACCTATATACATAGTACTTATGTATACTATTTACCAATACATAACTTGTGAGCACATGAGAATTCTAAATAAGCAATATAACTTAGTGAATTGAAGAGAAGATTCATACCTCACCAAGCTTCCCATTTTGTAAATAGCCTCTCTCACCTTCTTGTCTTCACAACCAACTATAGCAATTGGAAGAATTAACTATTCATAGAAAAAAATGGAAGTTAGTATATGAGCTTACAAATTATGTACCAAAGAGAAAATGAAAAAGTGAATATGTATAGACCTATAATATCTTGTACCAATCATGTGTCTTGAGGCCATATAATTTTTTCTCTCCTTTCTTTTTGGTCTTTGTGAAGGCACCCTTCAATGAATGCATTACTCTCGTTGGTGTATGAAAAGAGGCGATCGCACTTTTCACCTTATTGTGCTCCCTCTTGGTTAATATACCAATGGTGCCTTTGGTAGGACAATTTTGCCACTCTCACTTTCAATTGGCCATGCTTGCACTTTGAAGGCATCCAATGTTTTGTAAGTCATCCCTTGCACCCTTTGTATTTCTTTTACCAATTAAATGGTCCTAAATATTTGTTGCCACATTCTTGAAGATATGCATGGGATCTAAAAGATGATTGATCTTCATGTCACACCAACATGGAAGTCGAAAGAAGATATGCATGGGATCTAAAAGATGATTGATCTTCATGTCACACCAACATGGAAGTCGAAAGAAGATTGAGTGTCTAGACATCCCATTTGGTGGTGGATTGGGAGTGCTTCTCCATGCCTCAAACCAATCTCTCTCTCTCATCACAAGTGGTGGTGGATTGGGAGTGCTTCTCCATGCCTCAAACCAATCTCTATCTCTCATCACAAGTGGTGGATTGGGAGTGCTTCTCCATGCCTCAAACCAATCTCTATCTCTCATCAGAAGTGGTGCTTCTCCATGCCTCAAACCAATCTCTATCTCTCATCACAAGTGGTGAGACATCATGTTGCATATACTTGGGATATGAAGGAGGGAGAAGTCGATAATGTTTGTCATACACCACCTTCTTAAGTGTAGAGGATCTTTCTGAAATAAGTGATGGTCCACAAATTAGACATGCATGATGTCCGGAGATTGCCAAGCCTATTTTAAAATTGAGATAGAGATATAAACTTAAAGTTTAAAGGCTAAACTCTTATGCATATAAGGTTAAAGTAAGTACCTGAGCACTCTAAGAACCCGAGATAGTCATGCATTGAGATAGAGATATAAACTTAAAGTTTAAAGGCTAAACTCTTATGTATATAAGGTTAAAGTAGGTACCTGAGCACTCTAAGAACCCGGGATAGTCATGTATTGTCCAAAGCAAAACTCCTTTCACCTCTGCCTCACGCCTATTTATTGGCCTTGAAACGTCATGTACTTTGATACCTTACCATAGTGTCTCAAGCTCCTCGATCAAAGGCTCGAGATACACATCCATGTTTGCCACCTTATACTTGCCTGGTACAAGGAGAGCAAGCATGATATGACCTTTCTTGATTGCCACCCATGGAGGGAGGTTGTAATTCACCAATACAATAGACCAAGTATACCATGATGTGGACTTGAAGCCAAATGGGTTAACACCATCCATGCCCAAGCCAAGACGTAAGTGACGAGGCTCATCTTTAAACCCTGGCCATTGATTCTCCACATGTTTCCATGCCGGTGAATTAGCTACTATGATCCTCATGATGCCATTGGTCGAGCGATGAGTAGCATGCCACATCATGAGTTCTGCAATCCCCTTACATTTAAACATGTGTTGGATGCGAGGAATGATAGGGAATGTCTCAAAACCTTTCGGGAAACTTTATCTCCTTGCAAATCATCCCTATAGCGGCTCTCCCCACATTGTAGACATTGTGTTGCATCTTTATTAACCCTTCTCAATAGCATGCAATCATTGGGACATGCATGTATTTTTGTGTAATCCATACCTAGCATAGAGAGAATTTTACGACACCCATCTCGTGAGTTCGGTAATAGATTTTAAGGGGGGAGACTCTTCTTGAGAATCCTACAACATATGGTAAGAAATCTTATGTCAAAATATTAGCAAAGAGAGTATATAAAACATGAAATATTTTCAATAGAATGAGATGGTCTTACCGAAGAAGACTTGTGACACTTGCATCACTCCATCCATAAATTGTTTGCAAGTTCAATAGCTCCAAGTTTTCTCGTAGTGTGGAGTACAAACATCCCTCATATACAAAGGTGTGCTTGCCTCTCTATGCAAGGTTTCCTCTTATGACATTGGAGTTTGCTCACTATCATCTATAACCTCCCATCCAAAGAAGTCATTCACCATGTCATCCATGATGAGATTCTCTTCCTCCTCATGTGGCAATGGTGGAGGCACCTCATTCATTGGTTGGGGAAGATGAGTCTCAGCCATGCTTTCTATGTGACACCTTGCCACCTTCTGCACTCTACCCGATATCAAATGGTGTGGCATGTTACCTAGAACTCTCCTATGGTTCTCCTCCATGTCATCATCCGCACTTGGTTGTCCCACTACCTCATGATGAAGACCATATGTTCGAACATGCTCATATATACGACATTGTCATATATACTGGCCCTTGCATTGATCACACATACATCGAATTTTTTCTTTCAACCATGCCTCAGATCCAACTTCCAGTCCTCATTATCAGACATCTTTAACCTGGCCAAAATTGATTTAGGATTCATCCAAAACACACAACAGCATCCAGTACTATAAAACAGAAAATTACCCAGGGTTTCTCTGCTAAACAGTGACCACAGCAACATTTTTTTGCTACACAGCAGCGAAAATCCACTGCCATTAGGAATTTTTGGACCCAAAGAGGGCCTCTTAAATTAACTTTCGATTAGGAATGGACCAATATAAAGAGGGCTGGGTGCACATTTTTGACTTCTTTGACCCTAGGGGGCCTAGGCTTTGGTTTCCTAATGGGGCCTAATTACTACTCTTGTCCCCCTACCTCCTGGGCCCAAACTTAGAGGTCCCCCCCACCTAGAATCACGCAGATTAAAAACCCTAAAAATTGAAAATTTTTAATTTTTTTCCAAAAGTGTGTTTTCCCTCTCAAACTTCCCCCCCACATACTCTAGGTTTGGAAAGCTCATTTTGAACCTCTTTCTCCTCTTCTAAGCTCTCCATTGCTGCAGAAACTCCATACCTCTCAAGCTCTCCCTCCTTCTCAAGCTCCCTCACAGCCTCAAGCTCCCTCTCTTTCTTCCTTTTCTAAGCTCTCCATTGCTGCAGAAACTCCATCCCTCTCAAGCTCTCCCTCCTTCTCAAGATCCCTCCTTCTCAATCTCCCTCTCTCTCTCTCTCTCAAGCTCCCTCTCTCTCCATTGTTGCAGAAACTCTATCCCTCTTTAGTCTACTCTAGGTTCAGGAAGCCTATTCTCAAACTCTAACCCTCTTTTAAGCTTTCCATTACTGCACTGAAAACCCTAAACTTTCTCTCCTCTCCACTCCTCTCTTATAAAACAAGCTTTTCTTTTCCCTTCTTCTCTTTTCTTACCACCATGGCCTCTTCCAGTAATGTGAGAAGACGTAGGGAGAAGGTGGAAGAGCTTGTGCTGCCTAATACAAGAGATGAGAATGGAGTTTGGGCTCCAACAAGATTCAGGGTTGGGGCTTGGGTCAACGTGCAGCCAAGCTCTAAGGTTCCACATCGAGTCCGTTAACTAGGGAATATGCTACATCATTGCAAGGGGCGGCTACAAGGCTTCAAGCATACTAAGAAGGAAGGTCTGGTTGCCATAGTGCAACATGTGTATACCGTTGGAGACCTATACATTCAAGGCCAACGACCAAGATTTCCTTCAAATTGTCAATGTAATATAAACACAGCTCTTTAACAACATGCTAATATTGGATTTTTTGTTTCAAATTTTCTTATGATTCTCCATTTTCTTGTCTCTATCTGTAGATATTTTCCCCTCTAATTATGTTGAGGAACAACCACTCCAAAGCCTCACTGAAGTTTTCTATGCTATGCATGCATCCATTGGAGAGGCAATGTTTGTATCTCAAAGCCCAAGTGATCTTGTACTACAGAACAATATCTTTTTCTTTTCTCACTCATATTTTGTAGATAAAAAACCAAGTTTATTTGACAAGCTAGAAGAGATCCCCAACCCTCCTCTTAACAATCCCGAATGGCCCAAACCTGATGCTTGGATCATCTTATGCTTAAAGTTAAGTGATATCAAGACATCACTCAAGTTTTCAAAAGGCATCTAGGTCAATAGGGCTAAATTGGTTTTGTCCTTTACATGTTTTTGTGCACATGTTCAATTCCATGCCAATGTACCAAACAAAAACAATGTATATTTGTGAGGAGGTACGGTCTAACCTTGTTCAAGGATTACTAGGAGAGGGTTGGGAGGTTAATGAGGGGTCACATCAAGGTGATGTGTATAAGTGCAATGTAGTAGATTCTACAATGTCTTTCAGGTTCTTGAAGGCATGCTCTATTTTGTACATGCGTGTGCACTACCAAAGATGGATGCAAAAGCACGGGACATGGATCTCACTTCAAATCTCAGAAGAAGAAATTGTGCCTACTATTAAGGTAGGTATGACGATGCAAAATGGATGGATTGAGCGAGTGGCAGCAAGCAAGCATTGGAGCCTAGCAGACCTGCGTCAACACTTTAGCATCATGGGCTTTAACAATGTGGAAGTGTCAAGTTTCAAGTTGATGAGAAGAAAGGTATATCTGATTCCACTACATGTCTAGAATTAACCCTTACACTTTCTGGTTATTATGCCACTTTCTATATTTTTGCAGATTGGGAAGCATAAGGAGGGAACAACCATGGTCTCAAAATCATGGCAAATGGGGGACCTTGAATTTTGTGCAGCAAGGTGCATAGCCCTACCAACACATAGTAGACATGTGGAAGAGCTTAAAGATGAACTGGGTATATGGGAAAATAGCCTCTGTGTTCTGATGCACGTGAGGGGCAAGAGTTTCAGGATCGAGGTGAAGGCAATGATGAGCTTTCAAGTCAACAAGGAGATGGAGATCAACATGAAATAAATGTCACAAGAGAGGCAAAAAATCAAGACATTATAACAATTTTAGATTAGATGACATGCTTGTAATTTTGTAGCGAGCTCTTTTTTAACCGATCTTTATTTAATTGAAATCTTAATATTTTTGCAAACTGTGATTTTTTTGTCTAGCGGTCTAGTGTGAAAAGGCTAAACTTTAAATTTTAACTGTAAATAGCCAAAGGTGCCTTCTTTCTCATTTTCACGCGATAGAAACCAAGCACGAGCTCACACTATCTCTTTGCATTCACATGGCTAGCTCGCCCTTGCGTCCCAACATTATGAGACACAGATTGCATACATGGAGCACTTAGCGTCCCAACATTATGAGACACAGATTGCATACATGGAGCACTTAGCTCCCCACTCCATCTCCTTTCCCCATTGCCCCAATGATCGATGGGTGCCTGTTGAGTGAGCTGCTTAAGTACATTCAACAATATGCCCGCTCCTACATCCAGCGCCTTGAACGCTTCATCGACATGTGCATCCCCGCAGGAGCTTACTGTACCTTCAATAAGCAGGAGGTGAAGAGGTCGGGGAAGGGAAATTTAGGAACTAGGTTCCTCTCGTGGCTCGCCACTTTTGCGTTCCTCTCATCAGCGAGACGATGAGGATTTAGATGAGGAGGTAGAGATGCGCCTGCATTGCAGTTTTGGTAGGGTATTTGAGGGATGACAAGGAGCTTCGCACTTCAGCTCTGGTGGTGGGAAATCCTCCTTTCTTGCTCGTTTTGTAAGGATCATTTTTTCTCTTCTTTCATTTCATTTTGTACTATATTGTTTTCTTGAAATAATTGTATATTTTCTTAATTGCTTTTTGTAGAGGGGGGTTTTTAGGCGTGACCCAACAAAGGAGGAATATGACTATGGGTATGGAGCTCCCATTTGCAATTGTGGGCGTGGATGCGTACGCGAGGTGTATGCTAGGATGAGTCTATTTTGGGGACTCAAGCTGATAAGGTAATATGTTGCCTAAACCATTCTCTTTTCTACACCTAATTGTATTTTAATGCTCTTTCTTACCTTACGCTTGATGACATGTATGTAGGATGAAGAGGAAGAAGAAGAGAAGGATCCAGATTATCAGCATGAAGCAAGTGAAGAGGATGAGGAATCGGATGATGAAGATCACTCGGAATCCGATGAGGATTCCAGTTAGACACCTCTTCATTGTAAAAACTTTATGTATATATGGCCAAAGGCCCAATAACTTCTGAAATATTATAACTTTCTGGGCTCAATTGCATTCTCCCCACAATGTATGTGTTTCTTATATTTGTGTTTCTGTTACAAATCTGAAATTGTGACTCTATTTTAATTTTTTAAAAAAAGACATGGGGCAGACTGGGGAGTCTTGTGCACACTCCCCAGTCTGCCCCAGCTTTTTTTTTGTTATGTAGAGCGTTTGCTGCTCAACAACGAAAATATAAGTCGCTAATCAAAAACGATATTTCGTTGTTCGACAACGAAATGTCTCTACTGAGTAGTGATATTCTCGCTACTGATGAGTAGCGAACCCGTTGCAACAAAAATAGCAGTGTTTCTCAACAAAAATGGCCCGACACCTAGCTACCCTTTTAGTTATAAAAACGTTGTTATTTTCACTGCTAAACCCTCATTCTATTGTAGTGCTATGTGATAGAAGGTTAAATAGGTTGACAAAGATGGCCAAATAAAAGGATGCGAAACATCTGATTTTAAAAGGTTCTTTATCAAACAGCTCTGCTATATGGCCTACCTCTGCAGATATAGTGTTAGATAAAGATAGGAGGTTTGATAGTTGCTTTTAAAGGGGAATGTTCAAAATTTGGATATTACTTTCAGTATATGGCCAATCATTTGGAGTTTGATGTCAGATTGAAAAAGTCAACCAAGTTCTAGAGAATATGCTTGTGCATATGGCAGTAAAACAATCAGTACCACCTATTGAATTTGGTTTTTGATATTCAAAAATTTATTAACTATATTTATTCCATTCAAGTTGTTGCATGGATTCTAATCTATATCTCCTATGGCTGTAGAGCTATAAAAGGAGAATATTCAACTCTTTGTTGGTAGTGTAGTATACAAACTTAAGTTGTTGAAGAGCTCTCAAGTATATCTAGTTTTTCATGTCAGTGGCATGTGAAAAAAATATATCACCAAGGTAACATAGTTTGTCTTAAAGTTGTAGTTGAGTCCTTGGAGTTTTTGCACTTCCACATGAACCAAGGAGAATTCTTAGGTTCAAAGATCAAAACACAAGGTGTACTGTGTACCAATAGGCAATTGTTAAGTGGAAGGATAGGTCAGAAAAGGTCTCAAGTGAGAAAAACTAAATGTACTTACCAAAAGCTTTCCCCAGTTTGTTTTCATGTACGAAATCTCTTTAGAAGGGCCCGGTAATGTCACGTAGCCTGTAACAGCACGTGAGAGCTCGACTAGATGCGAAACCTAAATGCCACAGTGCAAACGACGAGTACATCCAAGGTCTAAGGGTGAGGGCACTCAAGTTAGAGCACTTGGGCAACTGGGTAGGCTTATGGGGGTAGGCATGCCCTTTAAATTCCCGGGAGTGTGGTGTTATCCACATTCCCCTCTACAACCGGGTGGTGACTAGAGCTCCTTGCCCTCTTGAGCTATGATGGTGGCTATGGTGGATGCAACACATTCTTTTGATGCTATGCATGATACATATGAGAATGATCATGACTTTCATAATGTATAATTGAAACTACACTCTAAAAATTATTTTCCCATTGATAATTATTTATATCATGATGAATTCCTTTTCTTTAAAAAACGTTTATGGATAACTCTTCCATTTAGACAACTCCTTCTAAAAGAATTTCACAATCCTCCTTACATTAGTCATAGAGGAATCCTTACTACTCTCAAAGCAAGAAGTGCTAGATGATTTTTATTGTTCTAACATAAAGAATGATGTTTCGAACTTTGTTTCTGAATGTCATGTTTGCCAACAAATCAAACGACATCATGGAAAATAACATGTCTTAATAATGCCTTTGCCTATTCCTAAAGGTCCTTGGCAAGAAATATCTATGGATTTCATAATTGGTTTACCTATTACTTTTGCACGAAATGATCAAGTACATGAAGCCATAGCTAAATCCCAAACAAAATATACTAATCAAGTAATTAAGAAACATAAGCTAATTTCTTTACAACACAAGGTGATTATGTTTGGCTTCATGTAGAAAAAAGAAGACTTAAAAGTGTAGGCAAACACCGTGCAATTAAATTAGCCCCTAGATTTTATAACCCATTCAAGATTCTAACAAAACTTAATGGCAATGCTTATCATCTTGATATTCCATCACATCGACATATTCATAAGTCTTTTCACCTTAGTCTACTAAAACCATTCAAAGGTCCTCTTCTAGTGTATTCCCAGTATATTATGACCCTCCAATATTAGACAAAGATTTTGAAATCATAGAACAAGAAATTATTTTAGACTGTCGTGAGATGAGTAGACAACAACAAGAAATTATTTTAGACTGTCGTGAGATGAGTAGACAACAACAAGAAAAGGTAATGTTTATTATCGATATTTGGTCAAATATAAAGAACACCAATCAGATATTCTCAATGGCTCCCTGATCAAGCCCTCGTCACCTATCCATCCTCCTTGATTTCATCTTACAGGAATACTGTTGAAATATACAAGTGAATAGGGTGTGTGCGGGAACAAGCCCTTGGATAGAGGCTATAAAAGAGAATGTGTAAATATGAGAGAACCTGTGAAAAGGCGAGAAGAATCTACTGGGAGAGAATAAAGGGTAGCATGAGAAGATTTAGGAAGTGTGGAGATATTCTGGGAGAGGTGGAGAGAATCAAGCAAAAGAGGTGGAGTGAATCAAGGAGAAATTAGTGGGATTAGATGCATGTAAACTCTATAAATTGAGGCATTGGCCTAATGAGAATTTGCTGGTTTTTTATTATCCTTGCCTACATTAAGCTATTAGTTAATTACTCACTAATCACATCTTAATTATCCATACCTACATTAAGCTATTAGTTAATTACTCACTAATCACGTCTTAATTATCATCTAATCACTTTGTTAATGATATTGATTCTAGCATTTGATCCACCATAGCTCATCACATTGCTGTAATTTTAACATGGTATCTGAGCCTAGCCTAGAATCCATCAAGTTCATGAGTCCATTATCTAGTTAATTGGGATTAGTAGATTATTAGAAAATAATCAATTTTTTTAGTTATTTTCAAGAAGCTTTCTGTACCCCCAGCCAGTGAGGAGCTCCCTCTCCTTGTAGGCTCAACCATTGCCCAAGCCCTTCTAGGGACTCATTCTAGACTCAAGGGCCTACACATAGCCCAAAGCAATTGACAAATCTCAGCGCAGAACGCCGGCGGCGGCGGCAGCACGATTTGCAGGTGCATTTTTTGGAGAAAATCAATGATTTCTACTTCATCAAATCAAATGGGTCTAAAATTTTCCTCTTAGCCCCGGGGGTTTTCAATCATGCTCTACAAGCTGGTGAAGTCAGAATTTGATTTGATCAAGTCTACAGTGAGATCCAAGCTCTTCATCCAATCTGCAGGTGGCTTTGGTAAAACAAAGATTAAGCATTCAATGTTTGGTCAAATCTTGTGTTTCTTGGCTTAATCCTCTACTAGGCTATTGATGGCCTTGAAAGGATTTGAGCTCATTTGAACTCTAAGGCCTCAGATTTGGGCTCCCTGCATACTCTAGTTTTTGCACACAAAACAGAGGATTAATTTGCTAAATAGTAATTAATCAATACTAATCAATGTATTTTGGTTCAAATAAACCATTAGGTATTTGATACAGATCCCTATAACTTCAGATTGCAATTCGAAGTTGGTTTGATACTCCAACCATTCCGTACAAATTGGTTACCCTTGATTTCTGGTAAAATTATGTTGATAAATTTATGGTAATCACATTTAACCCTTGGTTAATGCCTACAAATCACACTCAAATTCAAGATTATTCACAGCCAAAGTTGCATTTGGGAATGTGCATAAGAATGAATGCTATATGCATTATGTATTGGGCACATTACATCAGTGTAAAAATGGGATCAAACACTACCCTTGTCCAGAATAAGGCAAGAGGTAAGACCTCCCACATAGATTTGGGTTTGCATTGCATAATGATACAAGATAAACATCAAAAGCCCAAAAGAACTATCAACAAAGCATTTAAACATGTTGCTCACATGGAGCAAGAAGAACTGACGGACAAGCTCATGGCCCCAGCCATGAAAGAAGAAGAACATCTCTTCCCAAGAGGAAGATCCACACCGAGAACAAGATCTAAAGGAAGCATTGAAGGAAGACATGGACAGGTGAAAAGAAGCTGCCACACGATAAGAAGACTGAAAGAAGAGAGACACGGACACGTGAAGAGAAGCTGCCACGATAAGAAGACTGAAGACAAGAGAAGATGTGAGGCTCCACAGAGTGAGGAGCTATGTGAAAATCTCAGAGAGAGAGAGAGAGAGAGAGAGAGAGAGAGAGAGAGAGAGAGAGAGAGAGAGAGAGAGAGAGAGATCCCATAACCCGTGTAACCTGCGCCCCAACAAAGTAAAACCACCTCTGAGCCACCGATGATGTAGGCCACGTGGTAGATGTATGTGTGAGCACTTTAGTTAAGGTCGCGGGCACTTGTAGTAGCCTTGGACACATAGAGAGAGAGTGTGTCAAGGACTATGAGTTTAGGGACTTGAGACACTGGTCGTGGACTATCAAGTAAGAGGGAAACTTGGTACAGGGTCCAGGTGTGCTAAGTTCACTTGAGGAGAGGTGTGCTAGGCACTGGTCTCGCGGACTATCAAGTAAGAGGGAAACTTGGTATAGGGTCCAGGTGTGCTAGGAGTATTCACTTGAGGGGAGGTGTTGAAATATACAAGTAAATAGGGTGTGTGCGGGAACAAGCCCTTGGATAGAGACTGTAAAAGAGAATGTGTAAATGTGAGAGAACCTATGAAAAGGCGAGAAGAATCTACTGGGAGAGAATAAAGGGTAGCATGAGAAGATTTAGGAAGTGTGGAGATATTCTGGGAGAGATGGAGAGAATCAAGCAAAAGACGTGGAGTGAATCAAGGAGAAATCAGTGGGATTAGATGCTTGGATGTAAACTCTATAAATTGAGGCATTGGCCTAATGAGAATTTGCTGGTTTTTGAATATCCATGTCTACATTAAGCTATTAGTTAATTACTCGCTAATCACATCTTAATTATCATCTAATCAATTTATTAATGATGTTGATTCTAGCATTTGATCCACCATAGCTCATCACATTGCTGTAATTTTAACAAATACTAGCCCATGATGATTATTTATGATTTTGTGTCAACTAAGGATAATTTCTTGTCACTCCAGGGCATGTTATGAGGATTTAATTCATGGAATATATATTTCCATGTTTTCTATTATTATGGATTACAGTTTAATCCATGGAATATATATTCTCATTTTTTTCACTTTCATGAATTCTTTTAGATTGAAATACCTTTCTAAATCCAAGCGATTGTAGCTTACTTTATGCGCACATGGGTGAATCCATATATGTGTGGGAGTATTGATTGCATCGTCTTGATAATATAAAGTTTTATATGGTTGTTTATATTTTTAATCAATTAATTTATTAATCGATTGGCTTAGTTGATGCAAGTGTAGATCATTGGACTAGATAATGGGGACGAGCTAATGATGGGATCATGAATATCTTGAGATCATAAATTTTAAATGTTGACAAATAATATTTGATTTTGTGACAACAAGTGCCATTAATTTATCTTGCACGCACCCCATATTTATTAGCAATGTATATATTATTTAGTACATGTGAAAGCTCCCTTGTGCATATTTGATTTTTCAAGATATGTAAACTTTTATATGGTTCTAGATTCACATCTATGGTTCAAGATATGTAAACTTTTATATGGTTCAAGATATGTAAACTTTTATATGGTTCTAGATTCACATCTATTTTTGAAATAATTTAGCTTGTATGCTCAACAAAGCTATTTTTAAAGCAAGCTACTTTTAAGTAAGCTATTCTTAAGAAGTAAAGAAGTCGCCATATTTGTTTAGCACACTATTTTGAGCCACAAAAGCTATCTCAAGCAATATGTTTAAGTACACCAAGAGAAAGCATGGGCTTACTCTTGTGTGGAGGTAAATTGAACCCAATATTTTATTCTATTTGTTCTTGATATTATATATTGTTACAATCATTAATTTAGGTTCATGTCAACCATCCACAATAAAACTACATTCCAATGATTGTTACATCCATGTACCTTTCACTAGGGGAAGGCATAACTTGAGCATATCAACTCTAAATTTGTCACAAACACTATATTTAGGATTAACATTTTAAGGACTTTCTAAACGATATGTCACATGTGCGGGTTTTCACAACATAAGATATGTAAGGATCGCCATGGTCCCCTTTTTTTATAGAATATGACATGGCTCTTCTTAGAGAACTCTTTTTTATAGAATATGTCATGGCTCTTCTCAGAGAACCCTTTTTTTAGTTCAAATTTTCATAATTAAATAGTACATGATGTTATAGTTGGAGAGAAGTATTTGTCGATTATGATTTTAAAGTAATGCAAAAATTTTATGGTGTTTATGAACACCACCACTTCTAAGATATTTTCAATATCAACGTGGTTTTGATATACATATTTCATGGGATGTGATAATAAGCGTAATAATAGATTATGATTCAAATATATTTTTATGTTTTCTGAGTACTGCAACGTCTAAAGATATCTTCAATATACAAGTAAAAAAATTAGAAACTATGATTATCTTTACTATTATAATCAATTGTGATGATGCAAAGAAATTTTCGTGATTCTTTGAGCTATCTATGATTATCTTTAGTATAATAATTAATTGTGATGCAAAGAAATTTTCGTGCTATTTTAGTTCCAAATAGATCTTCAAGGTTTAGAAACTATGATTTAGTTTGAAAATTTGTAAATTTTAAATATACATTTTTATTCATTTCCTAGGAGAGTTTCATGGGATTTGAAGCAATATAGCCAAACCTTTCTTAATTTACCTAAATTGGGAACTAGGATTTTTCCAAGTTCCCTAATATGGTGTTTACATCTAATGCCCACGACTTAATAAGATTACATTACTTAAGAGGCAGATAATTTCAACACTAGGGCTTTGAAATGGCTTAACAAGTTGGAAGTGGGAGAATCACGCACCTAAATATGACCCCATAAACCAAAGATGCGACATCTTCCTTTGCATTGTCATGATGACCATCATTTTTCTTTTGAAGTTTTAAGGATTCTAAGTCAAAACTTTATAATTGATTACTTGGTTTTCATACAGCCTTGCTACCTTCTATCATGGGGCTAGGAAAAAACTTCTTCAATCTGAAAGAGAAATCGAGACCCATTTGATGATTGAATTTTCCAAAGGTTAAGCCAGGAGAAAGAGTGATTTTTTAATTTCAGTGTCGGCTATGAAAAGTAAAACGAAAGGACGAGGGTTAGTTGGCAAAGATCTTATAGACTCTAGTGTACCTTTTTGAAATTATGTGGTTGGTACCACCAAGCGCACAGTCTATTTGTTAGGGTGTTTGAAGTCCATTCACGACGAGGTCGGAGGTTCAAACCCCAATGGCGGCTTGAGGTGGTGCTTTGTAAAGATGGGGTGTGTGAGTTGTAATTTCTAATTCACCAAACTGTAAAAAAAATAAAAAAGAACTTAGGTAGTTAGCAAGTGTGATGAATTTTATTGGTAAAATTGTGAAACAAGGCAAGGCTTTATCAATCAAATCAGTGACTATTACATAAATTATAATGTTAAAAAGTATAACTTATAAAAATGGGCGACTTCAAGTGTCCACCACCGTTCACGAGGAAAGGCCCACGGCGTGTGCCATGGGGTGAAAAGCAGAGGTTCGCACAGGAGGCACTATCCTCGTGTATGAATCATAAATAACGGCTGCCCACACACATTAGACAACACCCTCTTGCCTGTCGTTAATCCTTTCTGTATATTTCTTCCATCTCCGAGCTCGAGCTTCCGTTAGCACAGCTTTTCATATAATTATCCATGGTGTTTTGGAGATCATCAGACTTCAACAAGCTTTCTTGCAAGATAACTTGTGACTGCAGCCTATACTGCTTTTTTTATGGGTGCGTTTCCTGCAATTAGCCCATCTGCTATTGACGCAGCTCCACGCTTAGCCTGCTAATATGCGATTATTAAGCTTCTCATCTCTAGGCTAACCTTGGCTCTGCCATAGCCATATTATATTCTCTTGCCCATCCCATTGTCGAATTGTTAGACAGATGTGGGTAGTTATTGCAATCTTTGTGATTAATAATGTATGGCAATACCAGTCGTCTTTCAGGATTCTTGCTAATCATATAATCACTGCAGATTTCTGCTGTAATTAGCACAATCCTATTGATGGGTGATCAATTCTTCCCGGACGAGTCCTTTCAGAGCTGGGCGGCATATCGCGGTGCGCTTAGGAAGACCCCACACAGGCTGAGGGAGAGGTTGTTCGCGAGGGCGCACGAGGAAGATGAGATGTCGACCATCAGGGCGCGCAGCAAGCACGCCATGAAGCGGACGCTCACGTGGTGGGACCTTGGCTGGTTTGCCATTGGCGCCGTCATCGGCGCCGGCGTCTTCGTGCTCACAGGGGAGGAGGCCCGCGATGACGCCGGCCCCGCCGTCGCTCTGTCGTACGTCGCCGCCGGCGTTGCTGCCATGCTCGCCGTCTTCTGCTACACCGAATTCGCCGTGGAAATCCCCGTTGCGGGTAAGTTACTGTTAAAATCCAGTGTGCTTTTTTTTTTTAATGAAATAAAACATCAAAATCCCATTGGGCTGAAATTTAAAATGCACCTTTTTTTATTATTGTCTTGATTTCCAAGGGACAAAAAGTTTGCATTTTAGCTGAAATCCCTGTAGACTTTGCTTATTTTTTTGTGTTAAATCTCCATAAGTTTTGGAGCATTGTCTTTGTTATATTGATTAATTTTGAAAAAAACAGCTCTCTGGAGTTCCTAGCCTAGTGTGAACAATATCCCTCTTAAAGGTTTCAATTCAGTACTAACCCTTCGAGATATCTTGCAATAACACAAAAAAACAAAAACAAAAACTATATCCCACTCTTTGTCTAATTCAAATCAAGGTAACCCTTCTTAAAGAGAATTAATATACATCCAAAAATACCTTGAAATTTTTCCTAAAAGGAGAAAGAGGATTTTCTAGAATTTCAACCTTTGTAGTTGATGAAGCTACCACATTGTATTTCTTGAAGGTTTTATAAAGGTTGCGTATTTACTATATAAAAAAAAGCTTCTTTTTCACTTTTTTTTTGTAAAAAAAGATTTGACTCTCTTCTGAAAACATGTGCTTCTAGCACAATGGGGATTGCATCACAAGTGGGTGTTAACTTGTTCTTCTAAAGTTCTAAATTGTGGAAATAAAACAATGTATGAGTGTGCGTGCACTTCCAAACTGTGAAAAATTGAGTAATAGAAGTCATCCATGAGGTTGCTTGCACTTCTCTATCTCTATATTATATAAAGGAAGAGTTTCACAAAACTGCCACATGGCAAGAATTTAGAGGTTTGGGAAGAGGAATTGGTGCATGTGGTTTGGGGTAGGAGGTTTGAGGAGACGTGTGAAGGATGACTAGTCTAAGTTATGGACAATGAATGGGAGTGTAATATAGACATGCATTCCTTTGGTATGATGTTAACATCTAAGTGAGTTTCAAAGAAGTCTATTCAAGGCTTGATGCTAACATACTAAGGAAAGAAATACAATTCAATTCAAGGATAACATGTTGGACATGATTAAAATACTCAAATTCAATCAAAAACTTTCTAGATGCATCGTCAATTGGCAAAAATATAAAGTCACAACCTTCGAAAGCTAGACAGTGAGCTCTAATCCATGCATGCACACAGACACCCCCGTATGTATACACGCATGCACAGTACACCCCCACACGCACGCACACATGCATGCACACACCCTTGCACGCATTCACACACCCCCACATGCACACACATGCATGCACACGTGCACGTGCACACATGACGCGCACGCGCACACACACAGGACTTATGTGGTAGGACAACCTACGTACCAGTTTGATCTTGCCTTGTCTAATGTGTTCCTTCATGAGTAATAGTGTTCCATAATGACATGCTTTTATCCAAAATTTCACAGGTGGATCCTTTGCTTACTTGAGAGTGGAGTTGGGAGACTTCATAGCTTTTATTGCAGCAGGGAACATCTTCTTGGAAGGTTTGATAGGGGCAGCTGCATTGGGCAGGTCATGGACCTCCTACTTTGCCACCTTGCTGAACAGGGAGCCAGACCAATTCAGAATACACACAAACTTGGCAGAGAATTTCAATCTGTTGGACCCCATTGCAGTTGTTGTGATGCTCTTAGCTGGTGTTATAGCCAGCCTCAGCACAAAGGGGGCATCCACCCTCAATTGGATAGCCTCAGCCATCACCATGCTCATCATAGCCTTCATCATTGTCGCAGGCCTAGCCAATGCAACACCTGCCAACTACACCCCTTTCATGCCCTTTGGTATCAGGGGTGTTTTCCGCGCCGCCTCTGTGCTCTTCTTCGCCTACCTCGGCTTCGACACAGTCTCCACCATGGCAGAAGAGACAAAAAACCCTAAAAGGGACATCCCCATAGGTCTCCTTGTCTCCATGTCTGTAGTAACCTTGATTTATTGCCTGATGGCAGTTACTCTCTGCCTGCTTCAGAGCTACACAGACATAGATGTGAATGCGCCTTTCTCATCGGCTTTTCGGGAAGTAGCGGGATGGAGGTGGGCACAGTATGTGGTAGCGTTGGGGGCATTGAAGAGCATGACAACGGTGCTGTTGGTGGGGATGGTAGGGCAAGCAAGGTATTTAACCCACATAGCAAGGACACATCTGATACCACCATGGTTTGGGTATGTGAATGAGAGGACAGGGACACCAGTGAATGCAACAGTGGTGGCAGCAGTGTCGAGTGCGACGATAGCCTTCTTCACGAGCTTGGACGTGTTGGCAAACCTGCTATCGATAAGCACACTGTTTGTGTTTATGTTGGTGGCATTGTCGCTATTGGTGAGGAGGCATTATGTGAGAGGGCAGACGGAGGGGAGGCACCAGGCGCTGCTGGTGGTGTTTCTGGTGATAATCTTGGGGTCGTCGCTGGCAACAGCCATATACTGGGCAACAAACGAGGAGGGGTGGCTGGGATATGCAGTGAGCTTGCCTGTGTGGTTCGTGGGCACCCTAGGGTTGGCCGTGTTTGTGCCCAAAGCGAGAGAGCCCAGATCGTGGGGAGTGCCCTTTGTCCCATGGATTCCTTCTTTCTCCATCCTTGCCAATGTCTTCTTGTTGGGCTCCCTCGACGGCGCCTCCTTCATCAGATTTGCTGTGTGGACAGTCTTCTTGCTCATCTACTACGTCTTCTTTGGCCTCCACGCTTCTTATGATGCCGCCCACAGCGACCTTGCTAGCAAGTTGGAAGACGAGGAAACCACCGCACGCCAGCTCGCTCATGATCCAGGTAATAAATCAATTTACCTTCTAATTAAGCAAATAATTCCTGCAAACCCAAAGCATATTACTACTCAACGTTACAATTTTTATTTATTCCCCCCCCAAACACACACACATACACATTACCATAGCAAAACCCTCTTGTTATACCTAATAACATGATATAACCGCTGCATTGTTCACAACGTACTTAAAATTACGGTATTGTCTTACCCTCTTATTATACCTTCTAACATGATATAACTCAAGAAAACCCCTGCATTGTTCACAATGTGCTTACCATTATGGTATTAAGTGTCTTACCATCTTTCTTTCTTTGTTTTGCATTGATGAACACCATGCTATTGTCTAACACACTACATTACAATAAATTCTCATGCAAATTATTATACAGTTACTAATCTTGACTATATAAAAGCATGTTCATTTTAACTGATATTGTTGTCCACATTTATGATTAAAGCTATTGCTTGTGTAATCGACAGGTGTGGAAGATGATGACCAAAAAACGCCTTTGGTAATGTAACTCTAGTTAGACCTTAGAAACTACTTGGTTCATTGCGGGACATAAAGCATGCACATTCTTTTCAAAGAGATAATTTTGTGTTCATTATTTATGTTTAGCCCATTTGGAGGACTTTTGTGATTGGGTTTGAAAATTTAATAATCAAAGTGCTTTTAGCCACTCACATGTAGGGCCTTGCAGACTGTATAACATTCCACACCCACAAGGACCCGAGAGAGAGAAGAGAGAGACCACAACAAACCCAAGGAGACGACACAAAGCACACCGCCAACTAGACTCGGCTTAGAACAACTAGGACCCGAGAGAGAGGGAGAGAGAGAGAGAGAGAGAGAGAGAGACGTCACCACCCAGATAAGAAATTTCCCCTGCCAATTCAGACTAAGATCGTTCGACCTTAATCTCTCCCAATCAAACTAGTTAATTAAAAAAACATTGGGTACCCATATTCAACTTTCTAACTAAAACTTCAAAATTTTGAATCTTTGAATTCAAGGCCAGGCAAAATTATAATTGGTTTTTCTCAATTGGAATAGTGAAAATCACATTGCAAGACGGTTTTTTTCTGACACTGTTGCTAGCATGTTAAACAATTAATCAATAAATTGGACTCTTATTAAATTGAGAAAGTAAATTTGTGTATTGCAAGCATGTTCCACAAATAATGAACGAATAGATAGGACTTTGTATGAATTAGAGAAAGAAAATTTGTGATGATGGTCAATGGCCCACTTTATGTGCATTAAATTACTTCTACATCAATTGAGGAAGTGTGGCATCTAATATGATGTCTTTGTGTGCAACTTTGAAGTTATAACGTAATAATTATCAAGCTTGGATTCAAAGCATTTTGTACTATGCCAAATGAAGATCTTCCAACAATTAACATGTTAAGATTGCTGAATGAATGAGTGAGAGTTATGGTAGAGGATAGAAGAGAGGGTTTGAAAGCCAGCACAGAGAGTTATGGTAGAGGATAGAAGAGAGGGTTTGAAAGCCAGCACAGAGGGTAGCATAGGAAGGGAGAGTAATCTCTCATGGACATATGTAGCAAGACAGTGCTCTGAGTCTCTCTTAGGAATCGCGTAGGATATTTTCCTATCCCTTTCCTAAGGCGACAGCTCTGGTAGTTGCACTATATGCATGCAACTTTTGATGTGTCGATGATCAGAGAGATGCCTCTCCTCTCTAAGGAGACTCAAGCTTGATCTCTTATGAGCATCATGCACCTTTTTCGGTTATTTGGACGTAAAAACCTTGCACAAATAATTCTAAGCCGTCAAAATATAGTCCTAATCTATTTAAAAAAAACACATAATCTATGAAAAACTTCCAGCTTCCCATCCTTTTGACCGACAAGGGTGCCCATTAAAAGGCAATCCTGAATGGGAGGGTTGAGAAATGTATGAAGTGTCATATTTAATGCCCATGTTGTGTGAGCATTAATTAATCACACCTTTCCAATTGAGTGAATGGATATGTATCTGTCAAAAAAAGCGACAAAAGTGAACTTTGGCCTTTCTAGTTTAATGGGGCACATATGTGCCTAGTTGACCCCAACTTGAAAAACAAAACAAAAAAGTGAATATGACATATCTCCTATACATAATAGGTAGATTGTTGTATTAATTAATACTTTGAGAAATGTGGATGTTAATCAACTAAGCACATTAGAAACCTCTAGGTGCTTAGCTAACCACCTCTCTTTAGATTGGCATCCTCTTCTCCACCTTCTAGCTTCCTTCATGCCTTGACCCACTCTTTTCTACTTCCCTACACCTTAAAGTGGCCTTAAGGGTTATAGTAAGAGAGATCGATATCTCCCTACCTACATTCTCTCCACACCTTTAACCTCCACATGACAAAACATTGTCTTGCTCGTCGTAGAGACCCTTTAAGGGTAGGGGGGATATAGAGAGAGAGGGGACGTGCTTGTTTAGAGAGAGACACCCATTTAGACTTGTAACAAAAATTGAAACACAAAAGTTGAAATATTTAAGAGAGGGAATGCAACGTAGAGAGAGACAGGTCTCTGAGAGCAATCCATTGAGAGACGAATGTGTGCCCTTTGTGAGGGCACTTGTGTTTGTGGAGCCGCATCAAAAGAGAGAGTAGGTGACCTACACACACACACACACACACACATAGAGATGCCACACATGACACGTGACATGAGATGATCTATTTACTATGAAGAGAGAAATTAATAGTAAAAAATACATACACATCAATAAAACCCATTGCTCAGCATATTCAACATAAACTAAAGTAAGGAGATAAAATAAATAAAAATAACATTAGACGAAATATGGACTTCAAAGAGTAGATTCAAAATGTGCAATCTCCGCCAACTTCTGATTTGATTTGCAACCATGAGACCATTTTTCTGGAGAGAGGAAGTGTGGAAATCCCTAAGGGGCAAAAATGAGAGTTCGTATTTCGCCTAATGCTCAACACACAAGAACGGATACAATCTTCTCTCCCCAATTACATGTAGTATGCATTGATATTTATATCCATATATTTATTTTTACAAAAGAATGGTTTGCATGAGTTTCACTTTTGCATGCATAAATTTGAGGCTTACATACTTTACAAGCTAAAGCAAGGCTCTTGTTTTTGCAAAAAGGAAAGATAACTGCTACTTATCTTAGGCTTGGAATTTTACAAAGGGTAATGAAAGTATACTAGACTAAGGTAAATTAAGTACTCTCCAATACGCTCATATCACACATTTTTTTATTGTGTATAACAACTTGAATGTGCATGTATGCCTTTAATCATATTTATCTCATAAACACAAATGTTAGTTTGTCAATTAATCGATAAATTAAATCTTAACAAATGCATTAATAGACACAAACTATACACCAACCAATAATTACTAACACTGTAAGTAAGATATCAGCCTCTCATATAAACCTTGAATCTAGAAATTTGTCAAAGTCCTAAGAATACACTACTACGGTCACTAAACTATTTAATATTTAAATATAAAATCACCCATGATATTAATTTAATTTAGCATAGTGCAAAGGTAAACTAAGCATCCCCAAGTTATCTAAGAAAGCAATCATGCAACATCCCTCTTGCTTAAGTTAGCAAGTGTTCAAAATTGCTTATAAGAGTCAAGAATTCGAGGATAGGCACATAAAAATGACTCATGCATCCACACCGAGCATCTTCTTTAGAATGATTTTTTAAAGTCAACAAATACTTGACATAGGTGTTGCCAATGAGGGTTAAAGTAATTTTTTGATCAATGATGTCTTTGGGTTCAATAACTTTTTCTTCTCCTTCATTAAAAGGTGGTTCTTCATATATAGGATGAGAAGGAAGTGAACTTTTAAATGGTTTCAAAAGACGAACATGAAAAGAGTTATGTATATTCTAGTGGGAAGGTAATTCCAACCTGTAGGCAACATCATTAATCACAATAGATTAGATTTTGTATTGATTAGAGAAAGCAAATTTGTGTTGATGTGGTAAATGATGCACTTTATGTGCATTAAATTACTTCTACATTAATTGAGGACATGTGGCACCTAATAATATGTGTAAGTGTTACATAATGTCCACCCTCTGAATGGGGATGCCCAGACGGTATTGTGCCAACAACATTGTTACACCTCAACAACATACACCCATCAATATATGGTCTTAAGCTATACCAATAACACTAGGTTACTAGTGTTTAATGCAGGATCAACCACGATACCGATTCACTAGGATGGCACACTAGCATACGGGCATCCACATTCAGCTCTACAAGGTAGACATTATGTAACAGTTAGTGTGGCGTGATGTCTTTCTATGCAACTTAGAAGTTATTAAGGCCTCAAATTGTTCTCAATTTAACAACGTACTTATTCTTCCAATAAAAACATGCTATGAAGATAAAATTGTGAAAAAAGAGCATGAATAAACATATGAATAAATTTTCACAAAAGTATCAAATAACGTAATGAACCATACATATTCACATTAATAGTTACCAAGTTCTACAAATATAAAAGATTGCTAAATGAGTGAGAGTTATGGTAGAGGATAGTAGGAAGACTAAAGGGAGGGTTTATGTCGATGAAGAGGGCAAGCATATGTAGGGAGAGAAGTCTCACAATGGACCTGCATAGCAAGACAATGCTCTGAGTCTCTCTCTTGGTAATCACATAGGAGACCTTACTATCCCTTTCCTAAGGCTGGTGGCTGTGCTATGTCTGGCTCACATGCAACCTTTGATGTGTCAAGGATTAGAGAGATGTCAAGGATTAGAGAGATGTCTCTCTCCACTAATGGGACATTTTTTTACGAGCATCATGCACATTTGTGCTTTAGATGTAAACCTTACAAAAAATAATTTTAAGCCATCAAAAAATACACATAATCTGTGAAAAACATGCCGTCAAATTTGACAGCGGACAAGGGCGCGCGTCAAAAGGGAATCTTGAATGCGAGGGTTGATACATGTATTGAGACCATTCTTATATACTAAAATTGGACCTTAGTAGGTAGTAGGCATTAATTAATAGCAGCTTTCCAATTGAGTGAATATGTAATAAGCGAATATCTACCTATCAGAAACGAGTGACAAAAGTGTTTGGCCTTTCGAGTTTAATCAGGAATATCTATGCCTAGTTGACCCTGACTCAAAAAAAAACAAAAAAGCCTCCTATACATAATAGGTAGATTATTGTATTAATTAATACTTTGAGAAATGTGGATTTTAATTAACTAGACACATTAGAAACCTAAGTTGCTTAGCTACCCACCTCTCTTGAGACTATTAGCAATGTCGGCCTCTCTTCCACCTCCTAGCTTCCTTCATGCCTTGACCCGCTCTTCGCTACCTCCCTATGCCCTACTCACAAAGAGGCCTTGAGGGTTATAGCAAGAGACATAGATATCTCCCCTACTTATGTTCTCTCCACACCTTCGGCCCTCCACATGATAAAACATTGTCTTTCTCATACTAGAGACCCCTTAAGGGAGGGGAATGGAGAGAGAGACGGGGGAGACACCCATTTATGGTTGTACCAAAAACTAAAACAAACAAATTGAAAGACTTGAAGAGAATGAGTGCAACATAGAAAGAGACAAGACTCTAGGGAGTGATCAGTTGAGACGAAGGTGACTAGTGTGTCAGTTGAGACGAAGGTGACTAGTGTGTCCTATGTGAGAGCACTTATTCTAGTAGAGCTACATCAGAAGAGAAAGGAGGTGACCGAGAGAGAGAGAGAGAGAGAGAGAGAGAGAGAGAGAGAGAGAGAGAGAGAGAGAGAGAGAGAGAGAGAGAGAGAGAGAGAGAGAGAGAGATGGGGGAGAGACCCATTTATGATTGTACCAAAAACTAAAACAAAAAAATTGAAAGACTTGAAGAGAGTGAGTATGCAACATAGAAAGAGACAAGACTCTAGGGAGTGATCAGTTGAGATGAAGGTGACTAGTGTGTCCTATGTGAGAGCACTTATTCTAGTAGAGCTACATCAGAAGAGAAAGGAGGTGACCTAGAGAGAGAGAGAGAGAGAGTAATGCCACACATGACACGTGACACAAGAGAATCTATTTACTATAAAGAGATAAATTACCATAAACAAAATACACGCACATCAAATAATAGCCATTTCTCAACATATTCAACATAAACTAAAGTAAGGAGATAAAATAAATAAAAATAACTCAACACACAATAATGGTACAATCTTTTCCCTCCAAAATATGGGTCCCAAATTTTCATTCAAGTTAATTAATTCGATGGTTGTTGGAGAATTTTTTGGACCTTCGGAAAGGATGCAATGATGGACAAGCACTGGTGGACACGCATGGATTTTTTTCGCCGCTTGTTTTGGCCGGTTGTTTTGCACTTTGGGCAGCTTGTGTGTAGTTTTATCATGTTTGTTTGCGCTTCCTTCTTCTTGTTTGCCTACGCCTCTTTATCTTGGCTTGGCTTGTCTTAGCCTTGTCAATAGTAGGCAAAGACAAACGCCACTCTACTCGTTTCATTGTGTTTGGGCGCCTTGGTCGCTTTGGTTGGTTGTATTTTGTTCTTTTGTTTGTCTGCTTGGTGATGCTCGATTGGCTGCTGTTAGCCTTCTCATCAACACGCTTAGGTAAAGGTGGTCGTGTAGGTCAGTTGCTCGTATATATATGTGCACATTTTCTCTTTGCATGCCCATGGCAAGGGAGAGACAGTCGCTCAATAGGGGCTCCATGGCAAGACCCCAGACAAGGGCCTCCACTAGCCCTACGATCCCTCTCTTTCATCCTCCATTACAAGTTGTCAATGATTGTGTGAACATGCCTATTCAAAATCGATCGTCCGTAGGCAAAGAGAATGTAGATCCACAAGCAGCGCTCCTTTTTCTTTGAGGGCATTGAAAAGGAAAGCCAGAAATATAGGTTTGCATGCATGCATTTTTTTCACATATTTGTGCACATTTTGGTTTTCTTTCTTTTCATGTTGCTTCCATGCTTCTTTGTAGGTGTATCCGAGTCCATAGATGCAGCTTCTAAGAGGAGACAAATGTCCAAAGTTTTAAAACCTGTGAAGGTTAAGGATTTTGAAGTTTCGGTTACAGTCAGTGTGGGAAGCAATGATCTTGACGTTTCTTTCTCAGCACATCCATATGTGATTTTATAAAGAAGGAGTGTACCAAGGGCTTGGCTACATTAGAGACGGGTGGGACTATGAACCACCTGCATTGTCAAATGATCATACCAAGGGCTTGGATGCATTAGAGAAGGGGGGACTATGAACCACCTGCATTGTCAAAAGGCTTGGCTGCATTAGAGAAGGGTGGGACTATGAACCACCTGCATTGTCAAATGATCTTGAAGGCCCAAGCATCTCCTATAATTGCTATCAACAATGCACTTAAGTCATACATGCATTGGGACACATGCAAGCTAGATGGTGGCCTTATTATATGTCGTGCTCTGCATCAAGTCAAGATGCATACCTTCAAGGTCATGCTCGGCTATTGCATGAAGGATATGCATAAATTACATTTTAGGGTTTTTGTGCACAATGTTTATGTCCATGAAATAAAAAGAGGTAGAACTATCTATGCACAGTACGGTTCGGGCGATCTCAAGAATCGACTTTGCTTGACCCCTCTAAACATCTTTGAGAGGGCATTTGTTTTCATGGAGAACTTTATTTCAAATAGTTAAAAAATTTAAAAAATTTAAAAAAATTTAAAAAAAAAGTAAAAGGGAAAAGGGAAAAAAGGAAAAGGTAAGGTCCAAGGAAAATTTTCAAGAAGTTCACGCATGAACTTGCCTAATATATGTTTTAGGCTATTGCGATCGTGTTGACGCAAATTGTGTGACATCCCAAAAATTTATACTTTTACATGGAGCTTAACTATGGGAGCCAGCGTTTATAGCGCTTGACTGACCCAATGAGTGCAATGGTAATACCTCCTATGAGTCCAATGGATCCTACTTTTGTAGTATCACCCAACTATACCATGGACCAACCTATATCTTCTAACCCACAAGGCCATGCTGTATAGGGACTCAAGATTATACTAGAATGAGCTTCACCTTCTTAGATCCTAGATCTGCCCCCACCCAAGACAATACTAGTACACTACCTTATCCATAGTGGCAAGCACCACACCACCAACTATGGCACCTATGACTGAGCCACATGCCACGGTTACCATGGTAGCCAACATCACTTCACACATGGAGTCCTTATGCCTGGCATATCTAGTATTACCATTCCTAGAGGGGTCACATCTCATTCTAGTGCACCCATGAAATATCCCTTCCCTAGAGTGAGTGTGCTACCAACTCTTGCTGCTGCGATACCGGTTATACTTAATGCCCACATGACTAAAGCACTTATCGGAGTGCTAGTAGGACACATACCTTATGTAGCACTACCCCAACCAAGGTTTAGAACAATGCATCCTCATGCAGTGACACATGTTACACCTCCACCTACTCCTATCATTGCTCCTGTTTGTTATGCCAGCACTAGCTCTACCCCTAGACCCAATTGCTTTTGCACAGGCCCTACAAAGAGTGGTAACGGAAAGCATAGCACCTGTTATGAGAGATGGTGGTCAACATAGCCATGGAAAGGCTGCCTAGATAGCCAAGCTAACTCATAAATTCACTGGAGATGGTGATCCTAGGAGATATATGAAAGTTTTTGATCAAGTGTGTGAGGCCCTAGGAGAATGAAATGATGTTTTCAAAACCAGTGCCTTTAGTTTAACATTAGATGATAAGGATGGGGAGGATTAGTATAGAACTCTCAGGGTCGAGGAACACTTGAACTTCATTGCTCTTAGGAGATTGTTCTTGAAGCAATTTGTGCGTGGAGTCTTATGGGGTGTAGCTTCATAGCTACACAAAGCCAAGAGGGAAGAAGAGGAGTTGTTAGAGATTTCATTAGCCTTCAAGAATTTAAAATCTCCTTGCCTTCCGCATATGAATGCTGTTCGAATACTCAATTGTGCTAGATAGATTCATACATGGGCTTAACCATGAAATGATCTATAATGGCTTAGTCATTTTAGAGGGATCATTACATGGGATGAAGTCACAATAAATGCCATCCAACTAGAAGATAATCTGATGGTCAAAGGAGCTAAAGCATTGGATTCTAAATCTATTGCTTCCGGAGTCACGGGACATAGCACCTCTATGATTAAACCCCTTGCTAAAGGAAACACTTTAGTGGAGATGACTTTCACAGATTTCATGAAATCACTCCAAGAGGGAATGAAGGCCACTTTAGTGGAGATGACTTTCACAGATTTCATGAAATCACTCCAAGAGGGAATGAAGGCCAATAGAGCCCTAGAAACATGCATATGTACTCAAGGAGAGAGCTTCAATGGTGCTCAATCTACTGACAAGGAAATTCTACCAGTGAGTGTTGTCTAGTCCTAAGGGCACACTATAATGGTAATTGGATTTTTGTGGACGTTATGGTCATAAGGCTTCACATTGTCGCATGCGTTTTGCAAAACCTTGCTAATGCCACTAGACCTCAACAATTGGCTTTATTGGCCCCATCACAACCGCAAGACATAATGCCTAGCAACATCTTAACCCAATGCTGATCAAACAACACAACAACCTATTGCAAGGGGGATTTATAATACACAAAATGTGTCATTACCTCCACTAGTTTTGGGACCTCAACCTCCACCCCCAAGGATCACATCATTGAATTAAATAGGTTTCGAGGAACCTTTTGAGTGTCCAAGATATGAGGTTGACTTGGACAATGCCTCACATGTCGTTGAGGACTCCACATAGCTTTATCCAAACTACTATATGTAGTCAATGCAAGAAGCGGAGTCAAACAAGTATACCAGCTAGCCGCCCATATTAGGAAGAGGTCGAGACATCATCTCTACTCTCAAGAGAATTCTAGTTCAATGCTATCATTGTCAAGGAGGACCACACTGAATCTCTTAGTGTCCCATTAGAAACCAACCAATCACCCAAGTTGCATCGTCTAGCATGCCACTTGCAACCTGTAAGGATTGTGGCATAGATCATTGGATCAAAGATTACCCAATGAAAGTGGTGGGTGTAATTTAACAGATGGTCCTACCATCACACCTCTTAAAATGATTGGAGTGAGTGGGAAAGCTCAGAGACCAATGAAAGTGGTGGCTGTAAATTAACAGATGGTCCTACCATCACACCTCTTAACATGATTGGAGTGAGTGGGAAAGCTCAGAGACCAATGAAAGTGGTGGCTGTAAATTAACAGATGGTCCTACCATCACACCTCTTAACATGATTGGAGTGAGTGGGAAAGCTCAAAGACCAATTTTGAGAAATCCTAACACGCCTGTTGTGGAAAAGAAAGTAGAAAACGAAGGTACTTCAGCAGCAGGATCCAAAAAGAATAGGGGCCATAGAAGAAAGAAATCTATAAAAAGGGAGAAAAACAAAGAAAATGGAACAAGCAAACTTGGGAACACCTGACGAGAACCATTCTACATGAATGATATTGATGAGGATTCCGATTCAGTGGACACACATGCTGGTTTTGAGCAAACTAGAGACACTCAAACAAAAACTAAGGAGACCAAAAAGGAAGGGATTCAAGCCCCTAAGAAACTAAACAAAGAGAAACTTGGTTTATATCTCGACCCTATAAAAGAATTGGAACAACTTCATGAGCTCAGGGATATGGTCACACATACTCAAGAGGAGTTAGAACCAAGACCAAAACAAGTAAACATCTCTAACATTGTGAATGCAATAACGAGACCCATGGCTCAAAGCACGCTTGTTGTGGAAAAGAAAGTAGAAAACGAAGGTACTTCAGCAGAGTAGGATCCAAAAAGAATAGGGGCCATAGAAGAAAGAAATCTATAAAAAGGGAGAAAAACAAAGAAAATGGAACAAGCAAACTTGGGAGGAACACCTGACGAGAACCATTCTACATGAATGATATTGATGAGGATTCCGATTCAGTGGACACACATGCTAGTTTTGAGCAAAATAGAGACACTCAAACAAAAACTAAGGAGACCAAAAAGGAAGGGATTCAAGCCCCTAAGAAACTCAACAAAGAGAAACTTGGTTTATATCTCGACCCTATAAAAGAATTGGAACAACTTCATGAGCTCAGGGATATGGTCACACATACTCAAGAGGAGTTAGAACCAAGACCAAAACAAGTAAACATCTCTAACATTGTGCATCCAAATAACCTAAAGCCGATCATCATAAACCCTTGGATATACCTAGTGTCATCCTTGAGGACAGTGAGAACTCACCTTTCCCAAGCATGGATTCTCAAATATTTAGGAGAATGTTTGAGTATAAGAACCCTGAACCTATTCAAGAGGTGGAAATTCCAATATCACCAACACCCTCATATGGTAGAGAGGTGATGGTGGGTACTGCCTTGAACATCCCTAAATTGTTAAAGTCATGTCTTATGAAACAAAGACCATGATAAGTACGCGCTTGTGTGGAGAGACCGAACTCTTCAGAGCATTGAAAGATCTTTTAAATGGAGAAATCAACATAGGATGACCACCATTTGTAGAAACCCACAAGACTTAACTGTTCTATGGAATTTCACCGACTGGAGTCATAGAAGGTCCAAGAACCCAAGTAGAGGATGAGTACACCAAATCCATGGTCAAAATTCCATTAAGTAAATTGGATCAATAATTTGAAGGTGATGAATCCAACACATTACTACTTGTCTCACCACCAAGGGTATCACAGTAATGGGAGTCCTTGATGGTGGTGCAAGAGTCAATATAATCACCAAAAAATGCTGGGAAAAATGGCCAAACCCAAGCTTGAAGTCTCAGACATTGTGGTTAAATTGGTTGACGGTAGTATTGCCAAACCAATGGGGATGTTACGCAATGTGAGCGCAATCTTAAGATTAAGGTGTTGAAACATCGCGTGAGACATACGTTCGTTGTGATGGGACTTTTTCAAGAAACCCGATTCTTATTATGAAATGATCTTAGGAAGACCATTTTTGCATGAATCTAAAATGGTCCATGATTGGTCCAAAAACCATATCTACATACAATTTGATGACTCAATCCTTAGAGTAAACTTGGTAACTAGTCATGTACATCCAATGGGTAGTGTGGTGGACTATTCGACCAAAGATATGATACTACGATCCATTCAACCCCTTTGTAATACTGCTATACTTATAGAGAAGAGACCGATCTAGGGAAGGACCCATCCACAAAGATGCTAAAAAACAAGCTATTAAGACTAAAGATGATCTAAACTAGATGCATATGATGGCTGCAATCGATAGCTCGAAAACTAGAGGATCTACATGGGTTACACCTAATGGTAAGGATCTCCCTAAGGTCGTGCCCCTATGAATGATTCATGCTCCACCTTCTAAGGGGATTGGTTATAGTGAACTTGAGTCCACATGGGATGACTCAAGTTCAAGCATCAATCGTGGGGTGAGGGGTCTGAAACAAAGACTGAAAGCAGCACCAACTTCTCAATCACCACAAGAAAAACTGAGCCCACAACATCCAAAGAAACTCCAAGGAGTAGCTCCAAATCTGATACGGATTTCCAATTTGAAGAAAGCGATGAATTTTATCAAGACACCAAGAAGCATCTCTAAAGATAGTAGAGACATAAACTCTATGCAGTAAATCATCATAAAAGGCTGTAAGAAAGAACAACTACCACCCAATGGCTCCAGTACGTGGGTGCAGCTGACTTACATTGAACGTTTATAGACAATTGGGGAGAGGAGTTATAAACAAAAGGTCAAGTGTTGTAGACCACCCCCAGTTGCTACTATAACTAAGGTGGAAATCTCTAATGAACCAAAATCAAGTCGCTCAGCTAGAAGGAAACAAAATCATGAGCTCACACAGAAGGAACAAGAGGCTAAGGCTGGCTGAAGCAGTTAACAAAGGAAAGGAAAATGAGCCTGATTTGCACCTACTACCTAAGCATTGCAAGTCATACACCATAGGGGAACACAATTCAGTGAATTAGTTTGACAAAGGAAAGGAAAATGAGCCTGATTTGCACCCAGTACTTGAGAATTTCAAGTCATACACCATAGGGGAATGCAAGTTAGTGTTTGATAATACCAAACATAATCCCACAAGTGAGAGTGGAGGAGTCTATGAACGGGCCTACAGAGGTCAAGGAAGTAGACTTGGCTGAACCAGGAGAAGATCCTAAGCCTATCTACATAGCTAAAGACTTAAATAAGGCTAAGGAGGCTGAACTTGTAGCTCTCCTCAAGGAGTATAGGGATTTTTTTACATGGACATACCATGGTATAAAGGGAGTTCCCGCCGCATAGACTTGATACAACGCACCATCCCCATGGTACCCAAAGCTAAATCAGTCCAACGATAACCCTATCCAATGAATCCCAAATATACAAGCATTGTTAAGGAAGAGATCAATAAATTCATTAAGTGTGGATTTATCTATAAGATTGAACACTCAGAATGGGTCTCACACCCATTGTAGTTGTGCCCAAGAAGAATGGAAAACTTAGAGTGTGTGTTGATCTCAAGAAAGTGAATGCTGCCGCGTGCAAGGATCACTAACCCTTGCCATATTCAGAACATGTGCTCGAACAAGTTGTGGGCAAGGAGGCTTATAGCATTTTGGATGGATACTCAGGCTATAATCAAATTTCGGTCGCACCTGAGGACCAAGCCAAAACAACCTTTTTCTCACCGGGTATGGTGTATATGCTTACAGATTTATGCCATTCAATCTAACCAATGCACCAGCCACATTTCAAAGACTTTTATGAATACTGCTTTTAAGGACTTCTTAAGAAAGTTTCTAGAAGATTTCCTAGATGATTTGTTCATTCATTCGTCTTGGAAAGAGAACCTAGTGTGTCTAAAAAGGGTGTTTGAAAGGTGTCGATTTTATCTCATATGCTTAAACCCTTACAAATGCCAATTTTGGGTGAAACATAGAGTTATTCTTTGGCACATATGTCCAAAAATGGGATTTCCACTTATGAGAGTAAAATCAAGTTCATATTGGAGTTACTTCCACCAAAAAACTACAAGGGAGTCCAAAGAGTCATGGACCATGTCGGTTACTACCGTCGGTTTATTCTTTTCTATGTAGAAATAGCTCATTCCTTTGTACAAGCTATTGATTGTATTTACATGGGCCAAGGAGTGCCAACAATCTTATGACACATTGAAGGAAGCCTTAGGCAGTGCTCCAATCTTGTGGAACACCTAACTGGGTCTCATCTTTTATGTACACATTTATGCCTCTAATTTCACAATTGGATGTGTCCTAGCATAGCGAGCACAAATTAGACTATCCCATTAGTTTTGCAAGTCAGCAACTAGATGAAGCCGAAATAAATTACACCACCAGTGAGCGTGAAGTGTTAAAAAGGGTTTATGCTATAAAGAAATTTCGGCATTAACTTCTTGCTAACAAATTTGTTTTCTATGTTGATCATTAAGCTTTGTTGTATCTAGTAAATAAACCATGTTCCATGGGGGCACGGGAAGGATCACAAGGTGGTTGTTGATTCTTCTTGAGTTTGATTTTTCAATGGTTGTGAGGCCTGAAAAGAAACATGTCATGGTGGATGATCTATCCCACATACCTAATGGTGAAGCACCAATCGGGGTTGATGATAAGTTACTGGATGCTACATTATTCAAGATTGAGGCTATTCCAGAATGGAGTCAACTTATTGGTGGAACTCTTCATAGATGAGGTAATGATGACATACTAAGATGCTACTCCAAGGAGGATGAATACTTATCCATCATTGAAAAAGCACACCAAGGGGTAGCTGGTGGACACTTCGCCGGTAACGTTACAACAAGAAAGATACTCCAATTAGAGTATTGGTGGCCCACGCTCTTCAAAGATTGTGTACTATTTGTCAAGAGATGTGACAAGTGCCAACGTTGTGCAAAGCCATAGAAGAAGGACATGATGGCACTACATCCTGTTAAAGTCAACCAACCTTCGAAAAATGGGGCCTATATTTCATCGGCCCTAATAGTCCTACTGTATGTGGCACACAAGAACGCTTCATCAATGTTGCCACAGATTATGTATACAAATGGGTTAAAGCAAGAGCTTCACGAAAAGCAAATGCCATGATGACTGCTAATCTTTTCTCTATGAGAACATCATTACCCGCCTTTAGATATCCATTTGAGCTAGTGAAGTGATCAAGGTAAGCATTTCATCAACAATGTAATCAGAATTCTCTCTAACACATTCATGGTCGCTCACTATAAGTCAAAACCATATTACCCATAGGCAAGTAGAGAGCACTAACAAGGTTCTTACTTTGATATTGACAAAGACTGTTAAGGCTCGACGCACTGACTGGAAGTCTAATCTCACAGTAGCTTTATGGGCCTATCGCACACTATACAAAGTTGTAATTAGTCGCATGCCATTTAAGATGGTGTATGGACTTGAGGTAGTAATGCCTTGGGAGTTCATGATCCCTAGCTTAAGGGTAGCTTAAGGGTAGCTATAAGTGAAAAGCTTGATGGTAATGAATTGACCGTACTTGTTTTAGAAAAACTTACAGAGGAAAGACAAATTGCAATTGTATGGGGTCTGTAGTGAAAAGAAAAAGCTTAAATATAGAGGAAAGGGACCATTTAGGGTTTATGAAGTTACTCCACAAGGTACTATACGTGTTGAGGCTCTTGGTGACGAAGTTGAAGCTATTGGTTTCCTTAATGGTAGTAAGTTTAAAAAATACTATGGACCTCTTACACAAAGAATCCTTAAGTGCTTCTCATGAGACAAGAAAGTTGCCAAGGAAAGGGCTTCTCAAACGAAGACCCAAGCCTAAGAGGAGGCAAGGGAAAGAGGAGGCAAACTTTAACAACACCACGAAGAAAACCTTAGACCTACTGCACGAGCTTATGTTGGAGAGGTAATCAACAACACGGAGGATCACATCCTAGCTCTCGCCTAGTCCCTACGGTAAAGTGTTTTATAATGCTATGCTTGACACGGGTGATAGTCATAATCTACTCTCCTTTGCTACATGGAATCAGTTGGGTAAACCTCAACTTGAAAATTCAAATGTGAGAATAGATGATATACATGCCAAAAATACCAAAGTACTTGGTTTGCTTAGAACTATCATCTATGGGGATAACGTGCAGTTGGTTGTTAGCTTTTTGGTCATGCCTGCAAACTTTAAAAGAACATGTCATTCTTAGATCCATAAGTCTTAACATCTATATAAGAAAAGAAACTAAAAGAAAACCTATCTACATTACAGTGACAATATAATATGAGCAAAATTGTGGTTAAAACTTTGAAGTGATCAATGAAGCACCTTCTAAGTCTTCCATTGTCTCGTAAACTTTATGGAAGTTTTGCAAGTGCAATATGGGGTAGAGGAGGCAAGGGTCCAACGGGCTCACTATCTCCTTCTGGATCAGGTACATGTGTCTTCACTTCAGTAGTTGCTTTGAGTGCTTCCTAGATTCCATCCCATACCTTAATCACTAGATCGTTCTTTGAAAAAACCACACACATGGACTTGACATCTCTAGCGTTCCATTGTCTCGTAAACTTTATGGAAGTTTTGCAAGTGCAATATGGGGTAGAGGAGGCAAGGGTCCAATGGGCTCACTATCTCCTTCTGGATCTGGTACATGTGTCTTCACTTCAGTAGTTGTTTTGAGTGCTTCCTAGATTCCATCCCATACCTTAATCACTAGATCGTTCTTTGCAAAAGCCACACACATGGACTGTTGTGTCCTTACTAATGAAACTACTTTTCTTTGGGATGCTAATGCCCATATTGACACCACTCCTCTAGCGAAGAGGTTAACAACATATTGATCTTCCTTTTAAAAGGTATTGATGCACTCCTGGATGACATTGCCTTTCATATGCTCCTATGCATCTTCTGCCACTTCATCCTCATTTATGTTAAGGATGGATCCTATGAGTTTGGAGTGAGGCTAGGTGTCTTCTAAACAAGTGATCATCCCCAAAGCTACCCTCATTTCTCAAGGATGTTAGAACACGAAAGGTCTCTCTCTCACACTCATGAGTGGAATCTTGTATGTATGGATGATGCCCACAAATATTTGATACTAGCCTACAACCTCAACTACTAATACATTCTTGAGACTGGCCATCTCTCTCTCATATTCAAGAAGGATAACAACATAATCTATGTTAGGGATAGTGTGGTCTCTTCATTACATCCTTAAGTAACTTTCCAAATGTATCCATATTCCATTGTATCTCTTTGGAAAAACCTATGTTAGGGATAGTGTGGTCTCTTCATTACATCTTTAAGTAACTTTCCAAATGTATCCATATTCCATTGTATCTCTTTGGCAAAACCCTATGTTGTGTCAAGCATGCATAACCTGATTAAAAGTAGATCTTTGAAGTGACGTGTTAAGAATCGATGATCCTCCACCTCCATATTCACCAAAGAGACAATCCATGGAAAACAAGACTTGGAGTGGCGGGAGATGCCTTCTTTTACACTTAAGATCCATTCGACATACTTAACTATAGTAACTTGCGCGCGGGAAGTCTGGTGTTGTCTTACCAACTTAAAGCTTGGCTTTTAGTCATATCTCATAGCATCCATGCAAGTGATATACATCTATGCCAATGTCATAATGATTTGCAAGGATGTTCCATTGGTGGAACATTCTTGATGGGCATTGTGTGTTGAATACTTTGAGGAGCTCTTCTTGTAATGCTTTGTCCTACTTTATGGCCATGGCATGTTATTGATGTCCTTGTCCCCTACTTAGACTTGAACAGACAATCATACCACACTCAAGCTCATCCTGGATCAATCTTAAATTTTCCTCATCTAACCCCAAAAGAAACCTTAAATAGTTTATGGTTGTTTGACACCCTCCAAGTTTCCCTTCTTTCACCGCTTGTAAAATCTTTATCCACCTTGTGTATATATCATCCTCACTCACAAGTGACCATGTGGGTGTCCTTGGTGGCAAAGTTGGCACCCATAGAGACACTTGTGAGATCGATGTAAAATTCTTAAAATAAAAACAAAATAATACTCAAATATGTACATGGGAAAGGAATATGGAAAAGCATACTCTAATTAGAAGTACTAAAGTATTGAAATAAAGATATATTCTAATTAAGAAATGGTAGAGATTATCCCCCAGGCTATGGAGAATGGCACTAGTGCCATTCTTCCCCATGGGGTTATGGGAGAATGGCACTATTGCCATTCTCCCCATGGAGTCTATAGAGTGAAAATAGCACTAGCTCCATTCTCCCTCAAGGGCTTTAGTGAACTTCTCTAAAGTGAGAATGGCACTAGTGCCATTCTCTAAAGTGAGAATAGAACTAGTGTCATTCTCCCTCATGGTGGGGTTATGGGGTGAATGGCACTAGTGTCATTCTTTGGAGAATATAGAGTGAGAATGGCACTAGTGCCATTCTCCTCCAAGGGTCTATGTGGAATGACACATGACATTCTCCATTACCCATTGGGGAAGAATAGTAGTAGTGCCATTCTAGTCTCCTATGGAGAATGACAATAGTGTCATCCCTTGTGGAAGAATGGCACTAGTGCCATTCTCCATAGGGAGTGAAGAAGCATACTCTAAATAGAACATGGCAAAGACAAGTGCAAACATTTGTATAACAAAAAAAGGTAGAATTCATCACTCACATCCTAGTTTAGATAATCTTTGTCCTTTGACAAGGCCTTGCATTGGCTTGTTTAGTCTCCCAAAAACAATCCACTGTGCCCTAAGATATTGCAAGATATTGATATATGGTTGGTTCTACATAATAGTCTATGCCTCCATGTTTGCCAATTGAGGATATCTTGCAACTTGCACCTACTGGAGCATCGACCATGATAGAAGCCTTTCTCCTTGTCTAAAACCCTTTTGTTGAGAAAATTCCTCCCCATCGCTTGACTTATGAAGAATTTTACTACATGGATTGAGTGTTGTCTAACAAGGATCCAATATGTATACTTTCTTAACTTATCGAGATTTACCTCATTCTTGTGCATGGGATTATTTATCACTTTGTGGAATGATATCATATTAGCACATGTGGCTGGATGCTTTGATATCATGGAAAAACTCTTCACTAGAGCATTTACATAGTTGATAGTTAATGTTTTGTACACATCTTGACTTGGTTCCTTAAAATAATTCACAATAGGAATGGATAGTTCTTATCTTATCCCAAATAGAAAATACTCTAAATACTCCATTCAGCCATATCATACTTGTATCCTTATTCTCCAATTTTTTTGTATTGTCTTAAAGTTAATATTATGTGGTGATAGCATACTTATTATGCCATCTTCCCTAGGCCCAATCTCCCTTGAACCTATCTCTGGCTTTGCTGACAACCTGTGAATGTTTCCCCACTTGCCCTTGTCTCCCCACCTATCTTTGTCTCTCCCGAGATCCACGTGAACTCGTTCTTCTGCTTGATGTGGCTTGGACTTCTTCTGGGTAGATCCACTCTTAGATTTCTGTTGTTTTTTTTCTTATGTCTTCTATTGTATGGAAAGCATCTAAAATTTGTGAATTGATGTAGTTATGGACGTTGTCATGCTCAATATTCCAACCCCAGGTTATCATAGTATCATCTCTTGTGGATCTCATTCTTGCATGTTTGTAACATGTGGGATCCAACTGGTAAACTACACCACTTGGTGCATGAACATTTAGGCAAGAGACATTTTTTCCTTGCCCACACGACATTAGCAACAAATGCTTTGAGAAAATCTCATGATTCTCACTCTAACTCCATATGCTACATAACCCCATGGGGGAGAGTGGCACTATTGTCGTTCTCTCTAGAAGAACGACACTACTGTCATTCAGAAAGGCAGTATTGTCATTATCCCTAACCCAAAATAGAGAATTGTACTAGTGTCATTCTCCATATAACAGTATGCTGGAGAATGATACTACCATTCTCCATAACTAAAGTGGAGGTCATTCTTCTTTTGGGGTTTTAGAGAATGGCAATAGTGCCATTCTTTCCTACCCAAATGGGAGAATGGCATTGGTGCCATTCTTCCCTACCTAAATGGGAGAATGGCACTCGTGTCATTCTTCATAACCCATTATGGACAATGGCACCACTACCATTTTTGCTATGGAATTATGGAGAATAAATCTAATGCCATTCTTCACAATGACAATGACCCCTTATTTCATTCCCACTAATGATACCCTAAGCCTTTATTCATGGGGACTATGGCATTCTGGAGAATGATAATAGTACCATTCTACCCAACCTAAATGGGATAATGTCACTAGCGCCATTCTCCATAACCAAATGGGATAATGTCACTAGCTCCATTCTCCCTAGCCAAATAGGGAGAATTATGAATGGCAGTCCTTCACGTGGTTATTAAGAAAGATAGTAGCACCATTGTTTATAATCCCATGAAGAAGAATTGCACTACTACCATTCTTTATAATCCATGGTGGAGAATGGCATTAGTGCTATTCATTCTACCCCGAGCCAAATGGGACAATGGAGCTAGTGCCATTCTCTATAACCCTCTAATAGAGAATGCCACTAGTGTCATTCTCAATAACCCATAGTGGAGAATGGCACTATCCATAACCTAATGGAATTATGGAGAATGGCACTAGTGCCATTCTTCACAACAATGACTGCCTGTTCTATTTCTAATGACTCCCTATGCATTTCTTGGAGTAATGGAGAATGACATTAGTGCCATTTATTCTCCCTCTACCCAAAGGGGAGAATGGCATTAGTGCCATTCTCTATAACCCTCTAGTGAAGAATGCCACTAGTGCCATTCTCCATAACCCAAGGTGGAGAATGGCACCATTGCCATCCTCCCTTTTGGGTTATTGAGAATGGCACTATCTATAACCCAATGGAATTATGGAGAATGGCACTAGTGTCATTCTTCCCACTGTTTGTTTACCTATTCCTAACCACTATGCCTTTCTTGAAGTTATGGAGAATAGAACTTGTCATCCTCCCTTTTGGGTTATTGAGAATGACACTATCTATAACCCAATGGAATTATGGAGAATGGCACTAGTGACCAATGTTTGTCTGCCTATTCCTAACCACTATGCCTTCCCACTGTTTGTTTACCTATTCCTAACCACTATGCCTTTCTTGAAGTTATGGAGAATAGAACTTGTCATCCTCCCTTTTGGGTTATTGAGAATGACACTATCTATAACCCAATGGAATTATGGAGAATGGCACTAGTGACCAATGTTTGTCTGCCTATTCCAATGACCACTATGCCTTTCTTGAAGTTTGTCTGCCTATTCCAATGGAATTATGGAGAATGGCACTAGTGATCAATGTTTGTGTGCCTATTCCAATGACCACTATGCCTTTCTTGAAGTTATGGAGAATGGAACTAGTACCATTATTCCCCCATTATGTCTTTCTTGGAGTTATGGAGAATGGCAATAGTGTCATTATCTCTTGTTCTATTCCAAATTACCCCATATGTCTTTCTTGGAGTAATGGAGAATGGCACTAGTACCTTTCTTGGAGTAATGGAGAATGACACAAGTGTCACTCTCCATAACCCCATGGGCTAGTTCCGTTCTCCATAAGCCCATGGGTAAAATTACTTATAGGGGAGAATGGCACCAGTGTCATTCTCCACCATAACCTCGTGGGGTAGGGGAGAATGACATTAGTGTCACCATAAACCCATGGTGGAGAATGACATTAGTGTCAATCTCTATAACCCCATTCATAAATCAATTTCTTTGTCATTGTAGAAGGGAAAAACGTCACAAAACACGTACTTGAGCTTTGAATAAATGTCTCTAAAAGTTTATAGGGGAGAATGGCACTACTAACATTCTCCATAACCCCATAGGGGAGAATGACATTAGTTTCAATCTCTATAACCCCATAGGGGAGAATGACATTAGTGTTAATTATAACCCCATAGGGGAGAATGGCACTACTAACATTCTCCATAACCCATGGTAGAGAATGTCACTAGTGTCATTCTCCCCTTTTGGTTAGGGACCTTTATTCGTGGGGGGGAATATGGAATTTTGGAGAATGTCACTAATTCCATTCTCCCCCTTGGGTTATGAGAATGACAGTAATACCATTCTCCCGTTTGGGTTAAAAATAATAGCACTAGCACCGTTCTCCCCTTTGGGTTATAGGGAGAATGGCACTATTTCCATTCTCCATAATCCAATAAGGAGAATGGCACCAATGCCATTCTCCTTATAGGGTTATAATTACCCTCTTTGAATGTGAATGTGAATTTGAATTTTAATCCCTTATTATTCTCACTCTTCCTCCTTGTTTTAAATTTGAATTTTAATTTGAATCTCTTCCCCCAAGAATGGCACTAGTGTCTATCCATTCAATTTTGAATTTCCCTCTGTGAATTCCTAAACCCTAGTCTTAAAATTTCTCTCCTAAATTCAAACATTGCATATCCAATATCTTAAACAATTCCCTCCGAGTATTTTTGTCATTGGTGGGCACATAAAGGCAAGTGTGCGTGTTCAATCGATGTTAGCAAAACTACAACCATAGATGCACATACATTTTTATTTGCACGTTTTTTAATTTGATCCAAATTTATATAAGAAACTAGTGAATTAATTAAGTTGTTTATTTATTTATTTGATAAATTAAAATTGATTAAAATTTAATTAATTAATTAACTTTATCATAATTAAAATTTAGTAAATTTTTTAAAAAACCTACCTCTGAAACTTGAATGTGTTCCTTGAATCTTCTTCTTCTTCTTGTCCTCCTCCTCCTTTCTATTCTTCTTTTTCTTTTTATCCTTCTCTTTTTTTCTATGTGTGTGAGAGGGGGCGAGAGAGAGTTGTGTGTTGTGTAAGAGAGAGAGAGAGAGAGAGAGAGAGAGAGAGAGAGAGAGAGATTTCATTTATTTTGGGGATAGGTACATTTTTTTTTCTAAAATTAGTTATATAGACTAGAGACCTAGAAATTGGGAAAATATAAAAAAGAGAACTCTGTGCATGCTTCTTATGGCACACAATCTTCAAATTAACCACCAATCGCTCATATGGTTGGTAAACTACAAAGGTTTTATTGAAATGGCCCTTTGGGCTAGAGGGACCACCTAGGGGATGTGCCATTTCTTGCATCCCCTGGCTAATAGCCACCCTATCAAGTGGGGTACCATTATTGGTGCAACTAGGTGCCACAACAGTCTCTTTTTATAGCTCCAATGTGAGTAGGTGAGAAATAACTCACTACACATGCCTGTAGTCTAGCTGACCATGTGCCACCTTTCTCTAGAACCGTCTCTTGCTATCTAGCCACAATCGACACCATTTGGTATTTAAACCAAGAGTTACCAGGAAATTGAGTTTCTTTTAAATGCCTTCTCCTTATATGGGGGGATATAAAGATAGAGCTACTTGGTACCTACATAGTCACCTAAGGGTGGAGCATTGATATCCAACAAAAACCTTAGAGAGACTTTTGGAGTGACCCTCTAAAAATCCCCCTCAAAGAAATTGCTCTCCACAATCCCCTTGTGAGAGCAAAAGGGGTTATCTTAAAAAACAAAAACCACCTCATTCTCCTCCACTACATTTGCATTGAAAGCTATGGAGAACTTTGGGTAGAATAATTTTTAGAAACCACAAAGTTAAACGATCACCATCGAGAACACTACTCGGATGGGTGACCTCTCAAGAAGTTTCTTTTGAGAATAGTTTTGATTTTTTTTTGCTTGCTCATAACTATCCAAAGGTGAAGGAGTGTGTTGTTCAAGCACTACCCCATTTGAGGAGACCTTGCCCTAAGACCTCTTGAACTACCCTCATGGTGCATTCACACATGGTGCCCATTGGCGAGAATCTAGTCTAAGGCTTAAAATGTCTCACCTCAAAATGTCTTTGTATACACACACACACACACACACATACATATAATATATGCATATATATGTATAGGATGCGTACATTTTATGAGCATAAACATCCGAGCAAATTTTTTTGAGCGGACATTTTTGAGAATTTCAACAAAGCATATTTCTTAAAGAAATATATATATTAAGGTAGTGACTACTATGTACGTAACTATGATTTTCACTACAAATTCACAAAACTAGATGCAAAAAGATCATAGGCCCAACTAGTATGTTAGCGAATATGACTTGCACTCTACATTCACAAAATATGGATGTAAATTCTTCATTAATGACACCATAACATTTCCCATTATAGGGTGCATGATTTCAAGGCCAAAACTATATATACTCTATCTCACAGTTGTTGATAGTGTCATACTACTATACTAGTAACTCTGATTTCCACTACAAATTCACAAAACTAGATGTAACACATTAAATTCCTTTATAGTCTCCTGCCAAATACCATAACTTAATACTTAATGGTTTCAAGGTTGGTTACAAAAATAAGCTAACTTCATTGAGTAGGAAGCATGAGTTCAAGGAGAAAACTATATTTTCTCTATCACAATTTTTTAGACTGTCATTTTTATCACAAAAGAGAAAACAAGAATGGAAGGACAATCATACATATATAGCCATTCTCAAAATTCTGAAAGTGTAAATGCAAAACTCTGATATGCTTATCCCAATCCAAAAAAGTTTTCATCGACTATAATCCAAAAAACTTTCATCGTTTGCAATCTAAAAAACCAAAGTTTGACTAGCAAGAGAATAAAACATCACTATCATTATCCACAACCATACAATTCCGCCCTGAATGAATAGCTGCCTTCAAGCCTGCTGGACCTGTGCCGAATCCAAGATCTAGAATGGAGCTTGAAGGGGGACAAAGAAGGTCCATAAAAATCTACATGTGTGAGAGGGATTTCTGTAGCCCACCTTGTATCCGGCCCCCCTTTTTCTTCTCTTGTGCAACGCATAGAGGATGGTAGCCAATGATTGATGAAGTATTTATCCAATAGCTGCCTTCAAGCCTGGACCTGTGCCGGATCCAAGATCTAGAATGGAGCTTGGGGACAAAGAAGGTCCATAAAAATCTACATGTGTGAGAGGGTTTTCTGTAGCCCACCTTGTATCCGGCCCCCCTTTTTCTTCTCTTGTGCAATGCATAGAGGATGGTAGCCAATGATTGATGAAGTATTTATCCAATGACAGCTTTAATGACCTTGCAATATTTTTAGCATGGACTTGATAGAGCTTTGATATTTTTCCAAATCTAGACAAGACCAAAATTTGAAATGTACAAGTCTACATACAAACCGCTAATACAATTAGCTCCTTCTAGGCTAAATACTAATTGAAATGAAAGAGATAAATCATTCATAAAAACCCAATTTCACATTAAGGCCAATATTATCTGACAAGCACACACTGATTCAGTAGTTTATATTATCCATCTAATAAAATCAAAAGAACCACAACATGTATGAAACATTGATTGTCTATGAGAGTCAACGTAAGCAAAGAACCACAACATTTATGAAACATCATGTGCACATGTTTATAACAAGAATTGAACATCTCCTTGGCTCGTAGCCTAGGGCATCATCTTATCATGATGAGAATGGGCCAATCTGGGAATGGGATGTTTTCCATTTTATCTAATATGGTGTTTGTAGGTAACATCCTTCCAGTTCATTCAATATACATTGCACCCCACTTCGAAGTTCATAATGTAGAACATCAACAAACTTCTTCACTACTTTGTTTGTGCCATAGTAATGAATGAAGAAGGAGAGATATAGTCTTAGCACAGTCTTATAATCCACCACCATTTTGCTCAAGATTCATACATTGCCAACCAACTTCATATCATATAAAGGTACAAATTGTTGGACCAAGAAGTATGCAAAATTGTTGAACCAAGAAGTATGCAAAATCTTCCCAATCCATCTTGCCTTACTCCACAAAGACGGATTTAGTCCATAGCTTCTTTTCATACCAACCCTTTGCATGACCGACAAGGAAAGGACCAACTTGTTCGATCTTTTGGCATTGAGGTGCTTGTGAAGACTTGATAGATAAAAATATCTATCTCAGTGCCTTATCCACATTTCCATTTCAAAGGCCAATCTCACATTGCCATCAAAGCACAACTCATTCTCTTAGGCATCCAACTTGCATAATGCCTTGTCATGAAGCCAAATTGCAACCATATATGTGTTTGCCAATAGCTCCACAAAGCATGACCATTGCATACATTTCCCATAGAGTGATTCCATTTTTCCACAAACTTTGCTCCGTGTATGAGGAGTATGCATCACTTCATCACCTGAAGTCATGGGCTGCAAGTACAAAAATAGTAGTAGCTCAAGCTTCTGAAATTCGATTCGGATAGAAACAAGAGCTCATTAGGAAAATTTTGTAGCAAGGATTCAACCTATATGATCAATTTTAGGTCATCCCAAAATGCCTAAGACTAAATTAGGCTTTCATGCCCTCCTATATATGATGATTGAGTGGAGCTTAAGATTTGATGAGATGGTGGTCCTCACTTTGAAGCTTCAATGCTAATGAAGTGTTAGCCTCATCTTGAAGCAAGGCTTCTAATCACCCAAGAAATTTAAAAAATGCTTCCAACACTCACTTGTGACAAGCATGCACTATCTTCCCATGCTTGATCTCTATGTTCTCTAGCTTGGCAAGAGAACAATCAACCAGCCTCACCATGCCGCCCACCACAATGGCCCTCTCGCTATTTGGCCGGACGTCGTTCTGCAAGTGCCGTTATACACGCCGTCCTCGCTGTACTACAGAAGCTCCACCTCCGACAATGTAGCTGGTTTGGATGGTGAACCCCCTCCCTCGTGTATCCCGGCAAGGTGCAGTTGCACTAGCGAACTCTCCACTCACACCAGAATAAAGCATAGCTACCTTTTATTAGTGTGTGGTGTTTTGGGGGGTCGGGGTCGGGGGTTATTGCTTAGTTAAATTTAGTGAGCATGAAATTGTGATCAAATAAGTGGTTTATCTATTATATAGTACCAGCCCTCCAGTGGCTTATAATGATCCAATGGGCTGATTGAAGTGCATTCCATTGTCATGATCCAATGGGCTGATCGAAGTGCGTTCCATTGTCGCTCAAAATTTCAAGAGGGCAACCAAAGCGTGTGATTACTGACTCATGCAAGAATTTTGCAGTAGAGCACGCATCAACTTTATATGTAGCCTGAGCTTTGACCCATTTCATATACTAGTCCATGGTGGCGGTGATAATATCGGACTTGAGTGTATCTAGCCGCGGGACTAATGGGCCCAATGAAATTAATGCCCCAATTTTTGAATGGTTGCAAGGACACAACAGGGTTCAGGGGCATGCTGCCCGTTGGCCCACGAAGCGCCCCCCAGCACATGCAAAGTGAGCCTGTTCTGAAAGGAAGATATATTCATCTTCACGGACATAGCGTTTGATAATCTTGTCTTTCCCCTACCTGTAGAGTTGGCCTGTGATTAGTTGGTAGGGGGCCAATTGTTTAATGAGGCATCAGGCACGATCCTTGTTTAGGAAGGGGTTAGTTGGTAAGCCATTGGCTAGAAAGTGTGCTACCTCCTCGCCCCATTCAGGAATTAAACATAATTCTTAGATGGTGGCATCTGGTAAATCATCATCAACTCCCACGGGCGGCTCGTCGTTGGAGATTCTTGACATGTGAGCCCTTCAGCACTATGACAGTGAAGTCCAACTTAAGCAAGATCAGTAGCCATCTGGTGATTCTTCTTGTTGTACAATGCTTATTTACTAGATATAGAAGAGCTTGATGGTCTACAAAGAAGATAAATTTGGTAAAACTTCTAAACGGTGTAAACCATGGCCAAACTTTCCCTCTCAGTTGTGGTATAATTTATTTCATCTTGTGTTCACCAGGTTGGGCTAGAACACATCCAATAGCAAAGGCAGAGGTGTCGATGTGGACATGAAAGATAATGTCCCAGTTAGGGGACCTTAGAATAGGAGCACTTGCCAAGGCTTTCTTGAGGGTGGTATAAGCCTCCTTCCACTCAAAGAGGATCAAGAGCCCATAAAGAGGTCGAACTATATTGGCATATATAAAAATGAAATGCCTATAATAGCCAACATATCCCATGAAACGTTGGACTCCCTTAAAATTGGTAGGTGGGGGTAGCTCAAGACATTAGTCGCTGCTGCAAGGTACCAGGGGCATTGGTCAGCCCAAAAGGCATGATGCGGTATGCATAAGTTCCCCATTATGTAGCAAAGGCTGTTTTGTGTTTATCCTTGGGGTTGATAAACACTTGGTTGTAATTGGAGAATCCATAAAGAAAGCTGTAGGCTGCCTTTCCTGCGACTCGTTCGAGCACGTACTCTGTAAAGGGTAAGGGATAGTGATCCCATATGGTGGTGACATTGATCTTTTTGAGGTCCACGCACACTCTTACCTTTCCATTCTTTTTAGGCACTATCACTATGGGCAACACCCACTCTATGTGATCTATTTTGTAGATGAATTCGACATCAACGAGTCTATCGATATCTTCCCAGACCATCTTGGAATACTTCAGATTCATAGGGTAAGCTCTTGTTTGATTGGTCTTGCTTCATCGACCATCAGAATGGTGTGTTTGACTACTTTTGGAGATACACCCTCCATATCCGTGTACTTCCAGGCGAAGCAATCCCAGAATTTTGTGAGTAGGCTGATAAACTCGGTCTCTTCTTAGGTAGAGAGGTCATCCCCAATGTATATTGGCCTCAGGTCTTTGCCCAGATCTGGTAGGTTGATTTCCTTTACCTTGGCATGCCCATTATATGTGTTACGGTAATTAATTTATTATTGGGTGATCCAATAAGTGAAAAGAATATCTTGGGTGACCCAAGTGTGATTAATTTGGTTGTGAGTGAATGCAACCAACTGTGACATGTGTGATGCTTGCATGTAAGAAATGTGTGAGTTTGATTGTGAGTGAATCCAATCAACTCTTTTGAATTAATTTTTGATGAGGGTGACCCTAGTTGGTTGTGAGTGAGTCCAACCAGCTGTGACACGTGTGAATCGTGTGGTATAATTTGTGAACACCTCTGACTCGTATGAAAACATTGTGAGTGAATCCAATGTAGGAGTTTGATTGTGAGTGAATCCGATCAACTCTAAGGCACGTGTGATGCGTGTAAAGGTTTTGTGAGTTTGATCGTGAGTGAATCCGATCAACTTTAAGACACGTGTGATATATGTGAGGATATGTGGGAATGAATCCACTTAAATACATAATGACATTGTGAGTGAATCCAATGTGGGAACAATTAATGTGTTTGATCACCCGTGTGTGCTAATAGTTACAACCGAGGACGGCTGTCTTCTCAAACGGGAGGACTATCACGAGAGTGAGATTTTTTAGAATATTTTATTATGGGAGTGAATCCAATTAATTATGTGTGATGCATGGTTCATGTGTGAAGCATGGTAGTGAATGATTTCCATTTATTAGAACTAATTTTGTGAGTATTTCCAAAGTAATTGTGATCTAACATCGTGGACTATGCTGAGTATAGATCATGAGTTCAGGACAACCAAGGTGGACATTGGATGAGATTATCTAGTCAAGCACATGTGTGCTAAATATTTAATTTTGTATGGTTTGGCCCATTGTCCATATGTTGGGCAAGGTTTATTTTTTATGAGATGCTTTAAAAGCATTGGACTAAGGTTCAATTTTGTAAAAGCCCAATTTTGGAAAAGCTATGCTATTTATGGCTCCAAGGGCTAAATTTATTAATATGATTTAAATACCGCGTGTGGGAGTGGAGCCACAAACGTCACCGAGGAGGGGGATTGCACCCAATCTTGTGTTCTTTGATTTTTCATGCTCTTGATTTATGCTATGATGTTGTGGTTAATTTTGAATTTGGGTCATGGAGAGTTGAAAAAAAACCAAGAAATTGATTTTTACTCCAAGGTTATTGGCTTGGAATAAATTTTTACTCCAAGGTTATTGGCTTGGAACAAATTTGAAGGATTTTCAACAAATTTAAAATACTTGCATGGGAAGAGCAGAATCTGCAGCAAGGGTACAAAGGCTTTGGACAAAGACAAGATTCATTCAAAATCTAGGAGATAAAGAAGAGAAGGTGTAGAAGACCTTTGGGCAAAAGAGAAGGTGTAGAAGACCTTTGGGCAAAAGAAGACATGGTTATGTGAATTTTGTAGACCCTTGGATGTGATTGAAGAGCAAGGGCAAGGAAAGAAGGTGGAAAACCACAAGTGGATTTGCAGGAAACTACCTCTTCATCAAAAAGACATTTTCTAAATCTCTCAACCTCTCCCTAATCCAACCATACTAATGGAATCAGCAAGAGGAGGAGCATTAGAATCCACAACAAGATTGCTAAACTAGTAGCAATGTCTGATTTCTATAATGGATGGATGGATGGATGTGAGAGCTTCTCAAGTCAGCTTGTGGATGGATGATTTCTATAATGGATGGATGTGAGAGCTTCTCAAGTCAGTTTGTGGTTCAAAAATCAATTCGTTTTCTCACAACCATAATTGGATTTATTGAAAATTAATTAGAAGATTCAAAACTTACAAATTCCCCTCCACAACTCGGCGAGACGAGTGCAAATCTATGGGGAATCAGTTTTTTTCCCTTCATTCGCTATGTGCGCGTAGGAGGGATGCGCATGCTGAATTTTCTTTTGAGATGGCCGTTGAGCGCAGATGGCCAATGATTTTTTTTTAAATACAAGCTTTAATAAGCTTATTATAATCAAAGCTTTGTATATATATATACTAGTATTGCGCCCGCGCATTGCTGCGACCAACCAAGGTTCCAGAAAAGAACTATTCCCTCTCTACAACCATCTCTCTCTCTCTCTCTCTCTCACACACACACACATGCACATGCACATGCACATGACCCTCTCCCTCTCTCTGTCACGTACACACACTCTCAAATGTTGAAACTCTCTCTCTCACACACACACATGCACACACATATACACATATACACATATACACACTTGCTCTCTCTCTCTCTCTCTCTCTCTCTCTCTCTCACACACACACACACACACACACACACATGCACACACTCCCTCTCTCTTCTTACACTCTCCCACACATAGAAGTGCTCTCTCTCTCTCTCTCTCTCTCTCTCTCTCTCACGCACACATACACATATGTAAATATATAGTATATACATTATTATGTTTTAGATACATAAACCTATACATAGACACATATACTTATACATATATACATATATAGTATATACATTATTATGTTTTAGATACATAAACCTATACATAGACACATATACTTATACATATATACATGTATTTAAAAATATAAATACAAACATCGACATAATTTAATTAATTTTGATTAAATTTTAATGTGCGAAAATGGGTGATAAGTTGTGGTCACTTTTAAATATATAGATAGATATATCATACACACATCTAAACACACACACACACAAACATATATATATATATATATATATATATATATATATATATATATATATATATATATATATATATAATGCATCTTACATGTAATCTCTCTCTCTCTCTCTCTCTCTCTCTCTCTCTCTCTCTCTCACACACTCACACACACATGCACATGCACACCCTCTTTCTCTCACATACACATGCACACACTCTCAAATGTCGAAACTCTCTCTCTCTCTCACACACACACGCACACACACACACACAAATGTCAAAACTCTCTCTCTCTCTCTCTCTCTCTTTCACACACACACACACACACACACACACATGTACACACATGCACATGTACTAATGCAAACACACACTCTTTCCCCCTACACACTCTCACACATAGACTTCCATGTCTCTATCTCTCTATGTGTTTCTCTCTCTCTCTCTCTCTCTCTCTCTCTCTCCCCCCTCCACTCACACACGCACACACACACACACACACATGTACACACATGCACATGTACTAATGCAAACACACACTCTTTCCCCCTACACACTCTCACACACATACACTAATGAAAACACACACTATCTCCTCCCACACAAACTATCTCCTACATAGAAATTCTCAAGCTCTCTCTCTCTCTCTCTCTCTCTCTCTCTCTCTCTCACACACACACACACACACACACACTTAAATAGATTTACACACATATATATAATTTTAATTAATTAAATTTTGGATTAAATTTTAATGGTAGGGATGAGTGGTGAGGTGTGCTCACTCTGAAATAAATGCATCTTACATGTAATCTCTCTCTCTCTCTCTCTCTCTCTCTCTCTCTCTCTCACACACACACACACACACACACACACACACACACACACACACACACATGCACATGCACATGCACACCCGTACAGATCCCTATAACTTCAGATTGCAATTCGGAGTTGGTTTGATACTCCAACCACTTCGTACAAATTGGTTACTCTTGATTTAATGTAATTTCTGGTAAAATTGTGCTGATAAATTTGTGATAATCATCATTTTGTATTTAACCCTTGGTTAATGCCTGTAAATCTCACTCAAGTTCAAGATTATTCACAGCCAGAATTGCATTTGGAAATGTGCATAAGAATGAATGCTATACGTATTATGTATTGTGGGCACATTGCATCAGTGTAAAAATGGGATCAGACACCGCCCTTGTCCAGAATAAGGCAAGAGGTAAGACCTCCCGAATAAATTTGGGTTTGCATTGTATAATGATACAAGATAAACATAAAAATCCCAAAAGAACTGTCAACAAAATGTTTAAACATGTTGCTCACATGGAGCAAGAAGACCTGACGGACAAGCTCATGGCCCCAGCCATGAAAGAAGAAGAACATCTCCTTCCAAGAGGAAGATCCACACCAAGAAGAAAAGCTGAAGGAAGACATGGACACGAGAAGAGAAGCTGCCCCAAGAAGACTGAAAGAAGAGACGGACGCGTGAAGAGAAGCTGCCACCACGATAAGAAGATTGAAGACAAGAGAAGATGTGAGGCTCCAAAGAGTGAGGAGCCATGTGAAAATTTCTGAGAGAGAGAGAGAGAGACCCCACAACCCAATGTAACCTGCCCCAACAAAGTAAAACCACCTCTGAGCCACCGATGATGTAGGCCACATGGTAGATGTATGTGTGAGCACTTTAGTCAAGGTTGTGGGCAACTATAGTAAGCCTTGGACACATAGAGAGAGAAAGTGTCAAGGACTATGAGTTTAGGGACTTGAGGCACTAGTCACGGGCTATCAAGTAAGAGAGAAACTTGGTACAGGGTCTAGGTATGCTAAGTTAACTTGAGGGGAGGTGTGCTAGACAGGATTATCAAGTAAGAGAGAAACTTGGTATAGGGTCCAGGTGTGCTAGGAGTATTCGGTTGAGGGGAGGTGTTGAAATATACAAGTAAATAGGGTGTGTGCGGGAACAAGCCCTTGGTTAGAGGCTATAAAAGAGGATGTGTAAATGTGAAAGAACCTGTGAAAATGTGAGAAGAATCTACTGGGAGAGAATAAAGGGTAGCATGAGAAGATTTAGGAAGTGTGGAGATATTCTGGGAGATATTTTGGAAAAAGTGAAGAGGTGGAGAGAATCAAGCAAAAGAGGTGGAGATATTCTGGGAGAGGTGGAGTGAATCAAGGAGAAATCAGTGTGATTTGATGCTTGGATGTAAACTCTATAAATTGAGGCATTGACCTAATGAGAATTTGCTGGTTTTTTATTATCCATGCCTATATTGAGCTATTTACTAATTACTCACTAGTTACGTCTTAATTTGATGCTTGGATGTAAACTCTATAAATTGAGGCATTGACCTAATGAGAATTTGCTGGTTTTTGATTTTCCATGCCTACATCAAGCTATTTGCTAATTACTCACTAATTACATCTTAATTTGATGCTTGGATGTAAACTCTATAAATTGAGGCATTGACCTAATGAGAATTTGCTGGTTTTTTATTATCCATGCCTACATCAAGCTATTTGAATTACATCTTAATTATTTGCTAATTATATCCTAATTATTTGCTAATTACATCTTAATTATTTGCTAATCACTTTGTTAATGATGTTGATTCTAGTATTTGATCCACCATAGCTCATCACATTGCTCTAATTTCAACACATATGATGCCAATGCTGCCACCACTGGACATGTGCTAGATAATACAAGCCAAGCCCAGAGCATCCATGTCAATCTCGATGTCATCTGCGAAGCCTTACATTTGCGCAAGGATGGAACAACCCTATGTTCGCCTAACCAATGCCACCCAATTGGCTCACGGAAATTACCAAGGCACCACCACCAAGGATGGGGTGGAGTGGTCCAACATCATCAAGCTAGAGCTTATCATGCTAGCCAGGGCCCTGTCCTTTCTTCTCACCACCAAATGGACAAACCATTTTAGCTGGTATGTGAGACCCCACTGCCCCCTCTGCACACCGGATTCCTGGTTGCTAGCAGCGGAAGTAGCTTCCTCTTGCGTCGGGGGCAGGGTTTCCCACTTGGGGCCTTGCCCCCTCAAATATCCGGACATGAGACTAATCTGGTGGTCATTCCAAAATCGAAATCGAGAAAATTTCCCTTGTCTGAAAACGGGGGCGATTCTACCTTTTTTATTTTCTTAACGAATTTTCTAACAGGGTCAAGAGAACTAAACTATCCTTCACCTGATTAAACCAAATAGAAGGAAAACTATTACAGACTTAACTTGAAAAAATCAACGCTTTTTTCCTAACCAAAATCAAGCACAACCCCATTGATCTAATCATTTGAGAAAGTCTTCAGGTTTTTATTTAACTACTCAAATTCTAAGCGTATTCCTATTATTTCAATTTCATTATGCAAAATAAAAATTCTTTATGCATCTATTTATACATAAAAATCAACTTCAATGGGAATAACACTTTTAAAAAAATCCTCATAAAGGTGAGTATTCTTACAAAAAGAGAGATTTACAATTCAAAACATTACTTTTAAGCATAAAAGATTAGCACTAATGCACATAATCAATATAATCAATAAAAGCATGATTTTAAAGAAGAAATCATAGATTAAAATGCTTCCCAAGCATTAGGGAGGTTGGGAAGAATATTACTATTTAGAAGAGAGTAAAACACCATTGTTTTAGGCTTACCCCTTGGTTTTTGGCTTGAATCTTTAGGGAAATGTGAAGCCCTCAAGAAGAAGCTTGGCCACCAAGTAAAAGAGGGTAATCTTCAAGAGAAGAAGAGGATTAGTGAAGCTCCAAAGCTTCACAATAATAGAAATATAACAAGCTGAAAATTACACTAGCATAAAGTTACTCCAATATCAAAATACAAAGGAATGGGGATCTATTTATAGGAGAGGGAGGCCACCAACCAAGTCCCGGTGTCCAGATGACACTTGATTGGAAAACAATGGAAATGCAATACTAAGGATTATGATGGAAATATTGTGGTTTTATTGCAATTCTGTCTTGAAAATAAAATAGTTGAATCTAAGAAAAGGCAATTTCTTATTGGGTGCATAAGTGGTGTGTCTATTTAATATATTTGCATAAGTGCCGGCTAGGGGGCCTGGGAACTCTTTTCCCTGGTACCTGGGACAAAACACAACCAAATTTTTATAAAGAGGGATCCCACTAATACAGTGGTTGGGTGGTTGGCTAACCCATGGGCCCGGCTGGATCGGTGGATTCCTACAATAAAGTTCAGTTATGTTCAAGTTATGATAGTTCAAGTAAGTCACAAGGTAATTCTTGTTCTATGGGAAAGAATCAATGATGACTGTGCCTCACTTGAGGGGGGAAAAGCAATGATCTCTATGAGCCAAGTGCAAGTCCCTCCTTTAATTCGGCCATGTGACCCGCGGGTTTGGCTGGAATACAAAGGATAGTTAAGGCTCTTGATCCCATTAGATAAATTTTTGTTATAAGATTTTCTTGGCGGAATCGCCTGTGCTTTCTGGGTGAGGAAATTTTCTCTGGTTTCGGTTTTGGAAGAACCACTGGACTAGTTTGGACATTCGTGGTGGGCGAGGCCCCGAATGGGAAGCTCTGCCCTCCTGCACAAGAGGTTGCTACTTCCGCTACTAGCACTCTAGAGTTTGATGCACTGAGAGGGAAGGGGTCTCATAGGCATAAAGAACCTTAAGGTATACAAGGAAAACTTAAGTCATTAAGATACTAGTTAACCAACTGGGACGCTACTACAAAAGCGACGACACAAATGCTACCATTCTAATTCATCATAATGGGTACCAGTCAAGCACTGGCTATCTTGGATGGGGTGGGGTTAGCAGCATTACAAAACGTTGCTTGGAAAACTAGGGGAAACCTGATCTAAAAAAAGCAGATCTGATCATGAAAATGGCTGACGGAACATCTTGGAGGCCCATTGGGCTTCTGGAGAATGTTAAATTCATACTTTTTACATTTTGCTATCATCATACATTCATTGTCATGGACTTCCTACGCCAACATGAGGGAATCCAAATTGGTGCATGATTGGGCCTTGGATCATGTGTATTTACGTAGGGATTCGCAAATCTTAAAAATTGATCTAAGAACATGGAAAGCACACCCCATGGAGGGGCAGTTGTTTGGTAATGATTTGGTCAACGGAGCAAACCACCTCTATACAGATATGCCAACCCTCGGAGGGAGATCCCAAGGATGAAGAGGAAATGAAAATGTATGCATCACTTCCTCCTTTGAACTTCAGTGAAAACTGGATGCATGTATTGGCCACCATTGATGTGATGCAGCCCAGGGGAACCCAGTATTTAGAATCTAGAACCGTCCCCACAACCTCTGTTGTCTGCATGGTTAATTGGCAGATCATTGATGAGGAATCAGGAGGGGAGACATCAAGTACATAAGGTACTATAACACGAAGCCTACTAGTGCTCAACAGTGCCTCAGGCGGCGGTGGCAGAAACAGAAATGGTATATAGCTTGACGAAATGCCCTATTTACAAAGAAAACCCATAGATGCCCAGTGGTGGCTGAGGTACCTTGAGGCCACTAAGGTACACGATGAGTTCTCAAAGGATTGGGGCAAGGAGTTGAGTAAGATATCATTGAAGGAAAGGCACAAAGAGAAAATCATCCTTCAAGAGCCAGAAACACCCAAGATTACAAAGGCTGGGTGCCAAAAATGCAAGAAAGCCCTAGCAGAGGCAGAACCTGAGGCTAGAAAGATCATGGCTAAGGCCAAAACTGAAAATGAGGACAAAACAGACTTGTTCTCAATACTCGACCACTTCAAAACCTATACAGGGACGAACGGAAGGTGGTCCTACTGACAACTACAAGGGTGAAAGAGGATGGGCTGTCCACATCATATAATGGCCCGACAGAAGTCAAGGAAGTGGATATTGCAGGACCAGGGGAAGAAGCTCGGCCCATATACATTGCTAAAGATTTGACTTTAACTAAAGAAGATGAGCTCGTTGCTCTCCTCAAGGAATTTAAGGATTGTTTCGCGTGGAATTACAAGGAGATGAAGGGGGTACCGCCTAGATGGTACAACATACGATTCCAATCATGGAAGGTTCGAGACCAACCAAGCAGAAACCATACCAGATGAATCCTAAGTATGCAGCAATTATAAAGGAGGAAATTGACAAGCTCATTGCTGCGGATTTCATCTATGAAATCAAACATATGGATTGGTTGTCAACGATTGTGATAGTACCAAAAAAGAATGGAAAGCTTAGGGTATGTGTTGATCTTAAAAAGGTTAATGTAGCCACTAAGGAAGACCATTATCCTTTTCCTTATACAAAACACGTTTTGGAAAGGTGGTTGGCTACCTGGGAGAGAAGCTTAGAGCTTCTTGGATGGATTCTCCGGCTACAATCACGTATCCATAGCACCAGAGGACCAGCACAAGACAGCTTTCAACACAATGTGGGAGACATTTGCATACAAAGTTATGCCATTCAGCCTCACAAACACGCAAGCAACCTTTCAACGGTTGATGTGCACAGCCTTCAAGGACTACTTCCAAAAGTGGTTGGAGGTATTCATTGATGATCTATGTGCACACTCTCAATGGGTAGACCATCTGGCCTACTTGAGGAAAGTGTTCAAGCGATGTCAATTATATCGTATATCACTCAATCCCTTGAAGTGTCAGGGTCAAGCATAGTGTGATATTGGGACACATTGTCTCAAAGAATGGTATATCCATAGATGATAGCAAGGTCAAGCTGATATTGTAGCTACCACCGCCTACCAACTACAAGGGAGTACAAAGATTTATGAGCCATGCGGGGTACTATCGCCGCTTCATAATTTTTTATGGAAAAATAGCCAGACCCTTGTACAAGCTCCTCATTATCTTTGAGTGGACCGAGGAGTGTCAGGAAGTATATGATCGACTGAAGCAAGTGTTAGCAAGCACGCCAATTCTACGACCCCCCAATTGGGATCTCATATTTCACGTGCATATTGATGCATCAAATTTTGCTATTGGTTGCGTACTAGCCCAGCCTGGTGAGTTCAAATTGGACTATCCAGTTTGCTTGCGAGTCGTAGCTGAATGATGCAGAGGTGAATTACACCACCATAGTGAGAGAAGGATTAGCCATGGTTTACGCCATCAAGAAATATCGACATTGCCTCTTCGCCAACAAATTCGTATTTTTTGTGAACCATCAAGCCTTACTATACCTAGTAAATAAACCTTGCACCACAGGGAGAATCACACGATGGTTACTATTGTTGTTGAAATTTGACTTTACGATCACGGGGTAAGGAAGGGAACATAGCATGTGTTGGCCGACCACATGTCAAGAATTCCAAATGGGGAACCAGTAACTAGTGTTGATGATGATCTTCTTGATGCTTGTTTATTTAAGTTGGATATGGTACCCGAATGGAGTGAAGAAATCTCAGAGTATCTAACTTATGGTTTTTTGCAGGAAATACCTTTGAAAAAGATAAAATGTGGTGGCTTATCAAGCTGGCTGCACCTTATCATCTGATTTGCGAGAGAAATATATAAGCTAGGAAAAGATAATGTGCTCAGAAGATGCATTAGAGAGGATGAGTCCGTCACCATATTAGAAGAAGCTCATTCAGGGATAGCAAGCGGGCATTTTTATGGAGAAATCACAACTCAAAAAGTGCTTCAAGCAGGACTATGATGGCCTACGTTATTCAGAGATGCCATAAAATTTATCAAAAGATGCAAAGAATGTCAACGTTTTGCTATTCCATAGCAAAAGGACAAGATGCCACTCACCCCTATTATTGTAAGACAACCATTTGAGAAATGGGGGATAGATTTTATGGGACCGATTAGTCTAGCAGCACATCCATCCCAAGCTCGATACGTGATCGTGGCCACAAACTATTTCACAAAATGGGTAGAAGCTAGAGCCTCAAAGAGAGCTAATGCACAAACAACTACAAAATTTTTATATGAGCAAATCATCTCGAGGCTTGACGGCGGCAATGCTCATACAAGCTGAGGAAAGACAAGATGAAGAGGCAGTTGTTTGCAGCCCAAGTACAGGAACCAAAGGCGCCCATGGAAGCAAGTACAAGACAAAGAACTCTAGAGTCGTCAACTCCAAGCAAGAGGAGAAGATTGGAAGATGAAGAAGGACTACCACACCTGGCCTCCCTACAGAACATCGATTATCAACAATTCTTGCAAGAGACCATAGAAGTACTTGACGAGCATGCTTATGTTGCTTGACCCTCATACCATCTCCTACGAGGGGCTTACTCCTATCCGAGTGTGTACAGCACGCTAACTCGCTGAGCGGTTGGAGCGAAAGCCCAAGGGCTGGCGATGGTGCACATGCTCTCCGATGAAGCTAGCCTCGAATACTAACGGGGTGGATGCGCTGCTTCACAAGAACTATTATTATGCATGCTAACATTACTATTATTACCTCTGCTAATGTGGCCATGCTAACAGTACTATTATTATGATATGGCAGCTTATGGCCACGTCAGCATGCAGTATGTCACGAAAGCCCAGAGGACAACCGCAACAAACATGTACTCAAAGTCCATGCTAATACCTTTAGCATGCATCTGTCTAAAGATCTCAATCAGCCCATGGCCCACCAAGAACCGATGTGCATCTCCAAAGGTGAAAGACTAGTACTTGGCACTCGAGTAGGCCTCCCATCTCCTCTCAACCAAATGAAGTTCTGGATGAGACATGGTAACCCCCAATACAAAAGCTTCCTCCTCATGCCCATCTTGCTTTTGCCATGTCAGACTGTCGATGCTTAGCAATCTGATGTGGCAGAGGCAAGATGAATATTTGCTCACAGGCAATTGCGCTCTTAGCCATCTCCACGTCATTTGTCGTCAAAGCTTGTAGTGCCATGTCAAATTGTCGACCATCGGCAATCTGATGTGGCACATACATACTACACACGTGGCATATACTCATTATTGATGCTACCTCCTAAACTCATAAACACTAGTGCTTTGAGTAACCAAAGGAAAAAGCTAAGTAACAAAACCCACAAAGTGTACAAAACCCACAAACTGAACAAACCAATAAAAAGTTTGGCAATTATAGACTCTTGATCCATGAAAACTCAACTTTTGTTTAAATTCATGCAACACATGCTATCATAATCAAGATGCGTAGATGCTTTAGCCAAACAAAGCAGCATAGCAGTTCAAGTCCAAAAAGGGGCATTTATAAAAGGTGATGGTGAGAAGCTTTGGTATTTCACGTCATGTAATAGCTAGCTGGTCCACTTCCAAGTCTACTATTGCATGATCCTAGCTACTTTGAAATGCATGGCTAAGACACATAAATTGATGCCTCTGAGTACTACTTGCGTAACATAAATCACCCTTTAAATATTTCATTATTTGTCCACACCCTTAGCAATAAGAACCCACAATTCACAGTGGGATGCTACGGGTTGAAACCACACTTTTCAAAGTCAATTGTTTGGTCACTATTGAACTTGCATGTCACTTTGATCCCTTTGCTCATAAACACCAGTGCTTCCTCACAAGCTTCTTCTAAGAAGGGTATCAAACCTCAGCTCCTCAAAGTAGGTAACTCCACCACAAAAATCATTGTCCAAATTTTTGTAAGGCATTAAAAGATGGGTGAAAAAATAGATGCTTATAGCTCAAGGCTACTACAAGGGTGGAAATCTAATTTGGCTACCTTGATAACCCATGCTACACACTCAAAATTATAACACAAATTTCAAAAGTCTAAAAAGAAGAATATCTAACTACCACTTCAACGTAAACCCATAGGATCCCTCTACCAACTCAAACATTGTTGTAGATGGCTAGCCATGTTGTGAGACTAGTCCTTTGTACCAAAGTTTTTTCATTTTATCAGTTACCAAATCTTGTAACACTTCATAACTTTTATCTCCTATAGATTTATGGACTTCTGAAGACATTTAATAGAAATCTCTCTCTCTCTCTCTCTCTCTCTCTATATATATATATATATATATATATATATATATATATATATATATATATCCCCATACTATTTATTATCATATCCACAGGATCCCTCTACCAACTCAAACATTGTTGTAGATGGTTAGCCGTCGTGAGACTAGTCCTTGGCAGCATTTTTTTTCATTTTATTTCATCTGTTACCAAATTTTGTAACAAAACTTTATAACTTTTATCTCCTATATATTTATGGCCTTCTGAAGACATTTAATAGAAATCTCTCTCTCTCTCTCTCTCTCTCTCTCTCTCTCTCTCTCTCTCTCTCTCTCTCTCCATACTATTTATTATCATATCAAGCTTGTCCCTTGCATGGTCTTGTGTTGTTTGTCTATAAATTGTTTTATCTCTCTTTATTGGGATATGTCAAATGTATAGGATCATTTAACCCTTATCCCTAGTGATATACTATATATATATATATATATATCGTGATACACCAAGCACATAGGATCATTTATATATATATATCGTGATACACCAAGCACATAGGATCATTTATCCCTCACTGTTTAGACTCCTTTCTTGTAATATACATCTTCACTATTTATGTAACCATTTCTTGGGATATAAATGTGCTTGTACATGCTTGGTATATGATCAGATCAAATGAGCCTCTATGCTTGGTCTATCCTAAGAAAGAGTCTGAGAGGGGGAGAGAGAGAGAGGGTAAAAGGGAGAGAGAGAGAGAGAGAGAGAGAGAGAGAGAGAGAGAGAGAGAGAGAGAGAGAGAGAGAGAGAGAGATTAAGGCAGCCACTTGCATGCACACCTATGTCTACTTGCATGCACACCTATGTCTACATCAAATTTTATATCCTCTATAGAGGCACACACTAATAAAGGATGTGAAACTGGTTAGATTAAATGCATTCAAGGTTAGATAATATCCAACCTTGGAGTATGTTCTAATGATAACATAAGTGGCTAGTTTACTTTGTATAGTCATCTATAAACAGAAAGAAATAAATGGATCATGTTAGAGATGGTGTAGGCATTGGTCCACATAGATTTGAATGGACCAATCTAGCTAAACACTTAAGAGGAGAAGGAGCTATGTCTCAAGACAAAGGTAAAGGCCTAAAGTGTTTCACCCAATGGCAACTATTGGAAGAACTTTGAGAGATGACCAATACCCTAATTTTCCCATTGTTGTTCAACAAGGCCTTCCTAATTTGGATGTGTTTCCTCACAAAGACATATGGGTGTCTAAAGTCATACTTGATTGAAGTGATGTGCCATGAGATGAGAATTTTAGGTTGTATAAATACATAACGATGCAATTATTTTTTGTGACACCTAATAATTAATTTATTAATTATATATTTAAGAACATTTTAGTCCCTAATCATAACCCTAAATGTAACCCTAACCCTAAATCTAAACCTAACCCTATTTTTTTAATTTAAATATTTAAGTTTCTTGGATTATCCCTCCCTTGCCCTCCCATCCTCTCTCTCTCTCTCTCTCTCTCTCTCTCTCTCTCTCTCTCTCTCTCTCTCTCTCTCTCTCTCTCTCTCTCTTCATGGAGGCCAAGCTATGGTGAGTCGATGATGAGCCTAGGGAGGGAAATTAAGAAGATTTTCATAGGAGTAAACAAAGTATAAAAGGGGCATAGAAGAAGAGAAGCAAGAGAGTGGACAAAGAGAGAGAGAGAGAGAGAGAGAGAGAGAGAGAGAGAGAGAGAGAAGTGAGTGACAAATAGTGAAGAGGAGACCATAATTAAGAGTCTAATTAATCTCCTATTTTAGATTAATTTACACCTTTGTTGAAGCACAAAGATTAGCTTTCCCTTGCTCTATCCAATGATGTGCTCAATTGTGTAAATTAATTATGAATTAGTGGTTAATTAGAATCCTTGATAAGCGTAAAAGAGAAAAAGATTAGTGAAAGGATTAATCTTGGATTGATTCTTAATGACTTTTTTACATAACTCATTAAGGCTAATGAGCATTCAATGATTAGATGCTTATGAGTTATCAAATTGTCCATTTTGGGGGTCATTTATGAAGGGTGTAAGGGGTGTCATAAAAAGGTTGACTTTTTTGATTCCCACTTACCTTTTTTGGGAAAATGCCCATATCTCTTTCATTTTAAACTTAAAAAAATATCCCCCCCAAAAAAAAATCGTATTTCCCACTAGACTCCAAAAAAAAATCAAATTTAATTTTTTCGTGAAGTCCAGTTCACACGTGAACTATTTTCTACAACTTCACGGCCTAAGGGTTCACACCCTAGAAGCTTGCGCGAAAAAAAAATTGAATTTAATTTTTTCGTACGGGTGAACCATTTTCTACAACTTCACGGCCTAAGGGTTCACGCCCTAGGAGTCCCCACATTAAAAAAATTGAATTTAATTTTTTCGTGAAGTCCAATTCATGCGTGAACCATTTTCTACAACTTCACGACCTAAGGGTTCACACCTAGGAGCCCGTATGAAAAAAAATTGAATTTAATTTTTTCGTGAAGTCTGGTTTACGCATGAACCATTTTCTGTAACTTTCGGATCATGACGTGAACCAATAAGGGTTCACGGTGTGAGAGCCTTCGTTCACGCGCGAACCAAAATCTTTTCGCTAAGTCCGGTTCACGACGTGAACTGATAAGGGTTCACGGCATGAGACCTTCGTTCATGCGACCAAAAAAATAATCAATAAAAAAAAAGCAAAATTTATAAAATCCATGAAGTTTGCTTCAAGGCGTGAAGGGATCTGTCGGTAAAAAAAAAACCCTGTTTGGAGGCCCGTATCTCCTAAATCGTATATTCGATGAAGGCGCTCTAGGACTCATCGGAAAGCTGACATGAGCTCTTCAACTTTGGACTTAGTCGTTCGAGGTCAAAATCAACCATTTTGGTCTCAAAATTCGACCCAAAAATCGAGATAAAAAACAGCCCAAAACCATGAAAAATCACAAAAAGCAGCACGAAAATGACGACGAACCATATTCAGGCTACTTTTTGAGGGTCCAAACGACAAAATCATGGATGACTTAGGGAAACAAAGTTGTAGTGCTCTAAAAATACAACTCTCTCATACAGAGTTTTTCAAAATTCCTTTTGGAACACCCTCAAAAAAGTGTTGCGAAAACAAGGAAAAAAATTTCGAGATTTTTTTTGTCTTGAGACTGATGGAAAATAGGATTTAGGACCTTCTCTTCCATCGGGGAGGAAACTAGCACACGCTTTTTTCGAAAAATTATCTTAGGTCGTTCGCGTGCATATAGCACACGCTTTTTCTGAAAAATTATCTTAGGTCGTTCACGTGCATATAAGGCCTAAGCTAATTAGGGAGAATGGACACCCATTCGACCCAACAAAGAGAACGCCATGCCTCTTGAGGCTGTATAACAGGCTGAGAGAATATAAAAAGCAAAGCAAAAAAAAGAACTGTGTTTGCTCATTAAGGAGTATTTAGGCACTCCAACATGGCCACGATAGAGGGATTGCCATGGATCATACAAGGACTAAACCCAATGGCTGACATCTTCGAGCCATTATCTAACATTCCCACAATTCCTATAGGTACCAACCCTTTCCTGAATGCCCACACCCTGGACATACTAACTAGTCTGGGAAGGAGGGTAGCCTAAGGACTCAATGAGTCTCTCCCAACAACAAAAGCAATCACATACGGCCTCAGTGACATATACAGAAATACGGCCGTACAAATTTCTAAAATTATGGACAAATACGACGGAACAACAGACCCTATTCAATTCATTCAAATGTTTGAACAGAGATGTGAAGTCTTTGGAAATCCCAATTGCCCCACCAAGGTACATGCGTTGAACCTATTCTTAGAGGGAAAATCTTGTCGATGGTTCATCACATTGATGCCAGCGATCAAGACCAACTTCAAAACCTTGAAATCAGCCTTTATACATGGCTTTTCCAGACAAGGTGATCGATGGAGTGTAGCAACAAAACTCTATTCAATTGAGCGTCAACCAAATGAATCTATTAAAGATTTTATTTTTCAGATAAAACTTTTGGACTCACATTGTGAGTCATGGGAAAAATTAAACAATATTCAATTGAAGAGATGTTTCATGATGGGCTTAAACAATAACAACTTACACAACCTAATCATTGTATCCAATCCGAAAACATTCGATCAATGTTGTAAAAAGAAGCAATACGATTAGATGACAACATGCTGGAAGATGATCATGCTCTACGAGGTGTTCTTCATCTAAACCATGTGAAGCAATGGCAAAAGAAAGATTGATCTCGGAATTGACATTCCCCAAATTCTATGTAGCCTTGCTTAAAACCTTCCAATCAACATCTCTAAGCGAGGATGAGATCCTTAAAAATCAGCCATCCTTAATGCCTCTACAAGTGAGGAGCAAAATGCCTTGTGTTGAGTGTAATTACTACGATCATCCTAATCCCCATTGTGCATACAAGACACCTATTTTTCTATACTGCATATATTGTAAAACCTTTGACCATGATAATAAAAAGTGTCCCACTTTGTCCATAATTGACTCAAAACTTCCGTCTCCCATGCACTAAACATAAACAGTCCAAAGGGTAGAACCTACTCAGGAAGTAGTTAATCGAACACTTCAATGTTTCTATTATCGTGGACCTCACAAGGTGGCAGACTGCACAGTTTGGAATACTTACATGCCCATAGTCTCACTGACACCTTGCAACCCATGTGTGAACGATGTGGCATTGATCACATGTTCCAAGATTGCCCAAGACGAGTTGCTTCAATGCAACTTGTCTCACAAAATACAACTCTTAACATCTTAAGTGTACAAAACATACAATTTTCCACGGTACCCTTGAATGTGCTTATACGCTTACAAGCCAAGGCATGAGGAACAGTCAAAAAGAATGCTTTAAAGCACAGAGGTAGAAGAACATGCTTTAAAGTAGAACCCAAAAGAAAAACCAAAACCTTCTAAACCCAAGAAAAACAAGGGACAACAAACTATTGAAACCAAGTTTGAATTAAAGGACAGGAAAGAGGAGCCTGTGGAGGACATAAACACAAAAGATACACAAAATGCAGAAGCATCCACATCAAAAGCCACCACACAAACCACAACACCCATATGTGTGACACATGACACAAAATCCCAAAAGAAGATTCAATCTCGTCGCATGGGTAAACATAATGAAAAACTAACAATCCAAAGAAAGTCAGAAAATGAAACAAGTTTTAGTATGTCACTAAGTGAGGATGAAACAAGTTCTTACTCTTCACTCAGTGCACCACACATAGACTAATCAAGAAACTAGAACCCACCCAACCACCCCCAAATGGATGATAATGCTCACATGACATATGCAAAACGCAAAAAGCAAGCTCAAGAGAGCATTCTTAGCTTGGTTGAATGTCTTACAGGGTCATTTATTATGATTGAGCCTCATAATGCCAATCCTTAAAAAGCAACCAAAATACAAAGCCCAGAGGAGTACCACTTTCCCTTTCAAGAGGAAGACATACTCTCTATAGAAGAGCCATTTGAGGCAGATTACACAAACTATACACTTGAGAAAGCATGTGAGGAATTCGATAATTCACTTACAAGATTAAAACAATCTCTCAAAACCTCATTTGGAGGAATGCTCTTCTCTCATGTGGTGAAGCCAGCATAAAATCCGCACTTAAACCTTTAAGGGCTCAACCTAAGCTATACCAAGACATAAAGAACTCCATAAAATAGGACTATGAGGATTCACAAGTTTCCAAACATACCTTATTAAGAATTGTCAGAAGGCCAAGTGTGCTAGTGTACACATTGGGTACTCTTGAAAAAGCTGAGAGTCAAAATGAGAATGAAAGTGAATGGGAATATGAAATAGAAACAGGATCTAAAGTTGAAACATAAATAGAAACGGGATCTAAAGTTGAAACATCCATGGTTCCTTTGGAAGATTCTATCATGGTATGATTGAACCTCCCTACAAACAATGATGTTAAGCGCAAACGTGCATTGATTAGCCCTTGAGCTAGTGATAACATCATGACAATAGACACTTGGGTGTCATTGGGACAACCTAAACTCATCCCTACAGACAATAGTCTTACAAAAGGAGCCAATGGACAAAACATTGAAGTTCCACGTTACTTTAGCTACACTACTCAAACAAAATTTACATTCCATGTTACCCTAGATTCCCTTGAGTATGATGTCATTCTCGATGGCACTTAGATAGGTGAATTGTTATATTCAATAAATGAATCCATGCAAACAGTCACCTTGAACACTCCTATAGGTAATGTACAATTGCTATCTTTGAGGAGTTAGAACTTCCAGCATATCTTACTAAAAAGATCCCTAGGATTCTGGTTGGTTTGGAACTTTCCAATAAAATCACCATAGCTCAAGCACAACTTTATCCAACACGAGAACACAATCTCATGACCCTCGAGCTATGGGATTTTTTAGGGCAACCAACACTCACGGCACATCCTAAAAGAATTCCCTTTACACAAGACTTAAAAATGCCATGTTTGGGGTACTTTGAACATACAATGTATATTGAAACTAATCCCCTTAGGTGCAAGTTTTTTGTGGTTGAGTTGGAAGCAGATTTGATCTTGTGGCATAAATGGACTATTGCTGCCCAAGCACCACTACGCTTTGCTAATAACAATAGAGTCATCATGGTGGTCTCAACGATAAAAATTTGACAATACCATACTGCAAGGAAGAGGATCCAACTTTAATGGATTTCTATGATGCTGAACGCAAAAGGTTATAAGCCTCTTCCATCGAAGCCCCTCTACTCAATGACCTACCATATGCATCAACAAAACTGACTCTATTAGGTCATCTACTCCTTCAACCCCATCCTCATCTACGAAGTTCGATGCCAAAACCTCACAATCAACAACTATTCTTGAAGAAGTTCCCACAGCGCAACCATATATCTCTAACAAGGAACTCAAAGGAAAGGCCCCGGAGCCTATGCATCTTCATCGACAAACCTGTCCAAAGGAGACAACCACATGCTCAATGGCCTCGTCATTGACAGCCACTCCACAAGAGACTCTAGGCTCATCATCGTCATTAACAATGCCCATGAGTCTCAAACCTACAACCTCAGTGCCAACCAAAGTCAAGGAGGGCCCCAAACCTTTCACATCAACCCAAAAGAAAACTCCACTAAGACAACCACAATCAAGGTATCTTAATAGTATCAAGATGTGGGTGGAGAAGTAGCTACTTGTAGCTCAAGGCTAATATGAAGGTTTTAATCAAATTTGGGTGTCTCGACAGTTAAAGCCTCTTCCTCAATGCAGTACTCAAAGGCCAAAGAAAAAGAAAAGTACTCCATAACACTGTCCAAAAAAGCCCATGCAAGTTCCTCAAAGAACTCCACCAAGTCAACAAGTGTGGGTACCAAAAACACTATTGCAAGCATAAGGATACTACCAAAGAAATACCAAAGCTTGGATCTCCAAGTGCATCATCACAAAGTCCCCTAAGCTTGCACAAAGAAGGAAGCCTTAGCACCAAGCACATCAGCCAATAGTTTATAATGTTCATCACAGATGGGTGCCTGTGCATGTGCTCCAACAACAAGGATACTATGATCGTAATCCCATCATATGGTTGCCAAAATCAAATGTGAAGAAAACCTCATCGCGGACTTCAACCCCAATAGCTTCACCTAAATTTCAACAAGAGTGGAGGCCCAAGCAACACCAAGCAAGTCACTCAACCACTCTTGTGCATTCAGCACCTACATAAGAGCTTGTGCATTCAGCACCTACACAAGAGCTTGAACACACAAGAGCTTGTGTGTTCAAGCAACCCCAATGGTAACCAACGAGCAGTCTTATCTACTGCCTCGACAACATGTGAGCCAAAAATTCAAGAATCAATTCCCATGTCTGAAAACGGAGACTTGTGAGTGCATCAAAGATAAACTCACAATGCTCTTGTCACCCCTCTGGATGTGAAACATAAGTACACAAGAACCTGTTGCTCGCATGTCATGCTCTAGCTGACCCATCAAATCATTTCAATCAAAAATCCTCGAGGTCATAACCTACACTTTCACGGGTTTGGGCCATTTCATGAAATAACCTTTCACGGCCCAAAAAATAAGAATGTAAAAAAAAACTCATGGAATTCCATGAATTCACGGAATTCTATCTCACGACCAAAAAAACATGCAATCTCATGGGATTGAGTATTTCACGACATATCCCTTCATGGCCAAAAAACCTACATATCTTCATGAGTTCAAGTTTCGCACGAATTAACAGACTCACGGCTCACAAACCTGTAATTTCATGATTTAAGCCACATCAAGGATTAAACCATCTCACGCATTATCACTTTTCCCAACGATCTTCAATAGCCAATATATATATTTTTAAGCTTATTACTTACTATTCTTATGGATAAATTAATGTAGCAGCTGCTCCATGAGTACATATCCATACTCATGCACTGGAGAACATTTGCACCAAATCCTCACCACCATAACTTCCAAGTACATCTCTGGATGGGGGGGCCATGGTGGATAAAGCTTGGTCAATGGTACAACCCATTGCCGCCTGGCATTTTCCTTCAAATTACAAACCTCTCCAAATGACACTACCATCTTCACAAATCAATGATCTTCAATCCTTAGTGAAGATATCTATATTAGCCTCGCAAGTCAACACAATTCTTTCAATCCTCACCACCAACAAGTAACATTTCTTATGATTGCCAAAAACAAAGTGAGCTAAAAGCCAAAAAGCCAAAAAAAAAAGGCTTACACAAATATGCAATCATTCGCAAAAAACCCCACCCCCCACCCCGTTAGATATTCCCAATAAACCACTAACCTTTTTATTCACTAACTAGCTTTTCTTAATCCTTCCGGAGAGACAAATACCATTGAGTGTCAATCAACATCAAAGCCATCGACAACGCTTGTTCATTCTCCCCACCACACAAAGGTCTCCAACGCGATCACAAGGATGCAATCGCTCATCGAGAAGAGGGAATGTTAACCCAATTCTAGGGTTAACAAGATCTACCGCCATTACCTTACATCAAGGAGTCACGATAGATACACCAAAGGGTCATACATTCAAGATATGAAGCAATAGTGTCCAAAGCTACAACTTGGACGGGCGCCATTAATGGTGCAATGGAGTATTATGGCAATTCCCGCTCTTCAAGAGTGTGTGGTAGCAACTTAGGACAAAATCCTAAGTTAGGATGCTTCATGGATATGTTATGAGAGTAGTCATTGTAATAGCATTAGGCCTCTTATGAGCCTAAAGTGCCCGGCCAGCCCACAGTTTAAGTGAGTGTGAACACTTATGGCCATGTATATAAGTGAATACCTCTCATAATACAATATACTCTCCCATTGTGTAATGAGTCTTGCTCTTGCTAATCTCTCTCCCTAATGCATGCTAGTGAGTGTGTGTGACTGAAGTGAGGTGAGAGGAGGGATGAGAACCCGTAGTGCAACGCAGCTGTGTGACAATGCTCACGGGAGGCATAGTGGAATTGCTTCTTAAGGAGTTATAGAGCTTGGAGACCTCAAGGGTTATGAGCTCGGCCACCATTGGAAAGATCCTCACGAGACAGTTGCGGTTCACCAAGTAATCTCTTTTTGAATGATGTGTTTCAAGGAGTGTTAGGGTGAGCCTTAACAGTGTTAATTCATCAGTGACATCCATGATTGACTCTTTCTTCTTTTCCTTCTTTAACCTTTTTTTGAGAGAGAGGTGGTGTATAAAGAGATGTTGGAGAGAGGGGAGAGGGAGAGTATAAATTAGGGAGTGAGAGAGAGATAGAGTGGGACAATAGAGAGAGAGAGGGAGTGTAGGGAGTGTAGGGATTGGATACGGAGAGGAGAGAATGTGAGTGAGGGAGAGAGATACATACTACGAAGAGAGTAGAGAGAGAGAGAGAGAGGAAAAAAGAACTCGCAAAAAAGGAAGATTCGCTTGTTGGAAACTGCTCGCCAAAAAATGTGTTCGTGCTCCATTAAGATTGGTTGTGTGAGGTTTAACATAAGTAACAATATGGTTTCTCTTTAAATGACAGATTGGTTTTATGAGGTTCAGCATGAGTGGCTCTATGATCTTTCTTTAGAGTATAAAACAATGTTATTATAGTTGTGGCTTTGAACTCAAGACATGAACGTCTTGAGTTCCATTAGTGAAGGTATTTTGTGTGTGTGTGTATATGTGTGCATCATCCAAGAGCATCTCTGATAAGTTATATGAGAGTTTAATTAATGAAGGTATTTTGTGTCTATGTGTCTATGTGTCTAAGAGCATCTCCGGTTTGTTGTATGAGGTTCAACATGCGTAGCTATATAGTTTCTCTTTAGAGTAAAAAAATTTGGTTACATGAGTTTTAGCATAAGTGGCTCTATTTAGAGTGCAAAATAATGTTATTATAGTTGTGGCTATGTCTTTAAGCCCTGGATGTCTTCAGTTCAATTAGTGAAAGTATGGTGTGTGTGTGTCTGTGTGTATATGTGTGTCCAAAGAGCATCTCCACATGTGTGAAAGTATGGTGTGTGTGTGTCTGTGTGTATATGTGTGTCCAAAGAGCATCTCCACATGTGCATAGATAACAGAAACAAGCAAGGACAAACAAATTCTAGACTCATCTCCATATTTTATCTAGGCTGGTACCTTTTTTTCTCATGTATTTTTGTTTTTTTCTAGCTCTTTAGGGTAGCAATTCTTTGCTATTTTTTCAAAACGATCCACTTAATGAATCTAATTATGAAAAAAAATTAGAGCATTTGGGCCATCTTTTTAAGCCATAATTGTCATTATAGTATATAGAATGCCTCAACATCTTTTACTTACAATCTTGTGATTATGGAGAAAAGGGTTCATCAAATGTGTATTAAAGGGCTTCCATACATATCCACATTAAGTAATTGTGGTTGTTAGCATCAATAATCTATCATTTGCTACTATTAACCCTTAAATTGTGAACAATTTAATTTGAAGATGGCAAATTTTTATGCGTGGCCTTGGAAATTGAAGGTATTTTAAAGTACTAAAATATGCTCTTCAAAATGACACATGGCTTGGTACAAAACCCCTATTGAAAGTGAGACAGCTAAAAAAACTGTGGACATTAATTAAAGACCTCCTATAGGATATAAAGTCCATAAAGTGTTTACTTGTAGAAAAATATGGATAAGCTAGTGAAAATGCAAATGAAAAACTCTATAATTGATCTTTTCATCATCATGACACCTTATTTACCCTGTGAAGAAAGTTAAGATGCAAATGCCCCTTTTGAAAAGAGATAGCTCAACTAACTACTTTTCTCATAGAGTTATAATTGAAAAAAAGTGCCTCCATCTCTAATTGAATATTTTAATCTAATATGATTAGAAATGGCCAACATGGATCATAACAATTGAAGAAGAAAACTGAAGCAAAAGAATTTACAGTTATGGTCAATGCACATGATGTGTGGAGTGGTAGGTAAGTTACCTACAAGAATAATCATAATGGAGGATGGCACTTGTGTCTTGATATATACACTGCAAACATACTAATGATGAATAGAAGCCACAAATTTTAATTTTAGAAAGCAATATCCACTATTATCTTGAAGTTGTAGCAAAGAAACTATAATCTTACAAGAAATAACCAATATTAATAAAAGGGTGATCAAGAATCACATTGAATATTTTAATCTAATATGACTAGAAATGGCCAACATGGATCATAACAATTTTGAAGAAGAAAACTGAAGCAAAAGAATTTACAGTTATGGTCAATGCACATGGTGTGTGGGGTGGTAGGTAAGTTACCTACCCTACAAGAATAATTATAATGGATGATGGCACTTGTGTCTTGATATATACTCTACAAACAAAGTGATGAATAGAAGCCACAAATTTTAATGGATGATGGCACTTGGGGATTTTAAATTTGCGAGCTTTTAATTTGAAGCTTTTTTGAGCCAAGAGAATTTTATTGAGCTTTTACGAGATATGTTGTTACTTTGTACAATGAATATGACCATATATAAGTATATACAAAAAATATATGCCCTTTTTGTGCAATTGATCCGTGTTTAAGTATATACAATATATATATATGCAACATAGATTTTAAACTCGACAAAATCATCATGATCCTTGTATGCAATGAATCCATATATAAGTATATATATATATATATATATATATATATATATATATATATATATATATATATATATATATATATAATGCTGCTTGCAAAATATATACAACATAGATTCTAAACTCAATAAAATCATCATGTTCTTTGTGTACAGTGAATCCATATATAAGTATATACAATACATATATACAACACAACTTTCAAAATATATACAATACATATATGCATAGATTCTAAACTTAACAAAACACATATAAGCGTCAAAGTTTAAAATTCATCAAAATTCAAAAACACATGGCATTACTTATTGTTTGTAAGCTGCATATGTAAAATAAGTGCGTAATATCATAAAGGTTCAAAAACACATTGTTCTAATGTAAGCCAAATCCAAATACATAACATTGTCATCCAATAATTAGGTTCAAATGAGAACCATCACTCTTCAAATGTAGTGGGTGCACATGTATCCTTGTGAGGCACTCATTATACACAAAAAAGTCACCCTCCATGCACAAACAATGATGAGCGCCATTGGCACATTCATTCCCAAGACCTCCACAACCTGTAAATATATCGAGCACATGATCTTTCTCCGAAGTAAATGTTTCAAGCAACCATCTGTCAAGACCAAAAGCATAATTTACCAATTCATAAATAAAATAGATATTACCAACAATCATACTATCAAGATTTTTTTATTTTGTGCATGTGTGTATGTATTTATACATATGTATACTACCTAAAGAAGGTTAGGGAACGTTGTGCACCCCCTCTGATAGGCACCCCTTCCACCGCAAAGATCTCCTCAACATGACATGACTCTGTCAAGTAGCTCTTTATTGTGCAGGAAATAATGTAGGAGCTACTACCTCTCCAGCTGCTCTATTATACAATGGAATCCCAACATTATTACGATAAAAGAGACCCATAGTAAGATCCACCACCTACAAAGATAGAACAATGGTATTTTCATATTTCACAAACTTTTAAATAGACTTTATACAAACAATATAGCGATGTAGTCTTACCTCCTCTAGTGTATCCGGTTGTAAGTATCCTCCGTCGCACATGAAAGTCCATGTACGATGAAGATGTAGATCCACGCAACTTGCATACTTAACCAATTTACTCAAGTGCCGAGCAAGACAAAGCGTAACAAAAAATCCTTGGTCTGCCAAGAACTCGCCGGCAATATCCATAGCACCCTTAATGATGGTCGAAGAGAACTTGTTCCAATCGAGAATGGTACATTCTCCTATTTACTTTGATTATATTAACATATACTATAGCGAGAGTACATTGCAAATTTAAAAAGCTAGACAATGCACACCTCTCGAGCTAGTAGGAAAGCCGTGTACAACGAGATGTAGGAAAATTAGCAAAGATGAGGCGTGCTACATAGCGAGATGAATCACCCTTGTAAGTATAGCAATGAGGAGACTCAATGCCTAGAAACTCTTTAATACTAAAAATAACATGCATATTAGACAATACGTTTAGAAAATAACATACATATTAGACCAAGTTTAGGGAGAGATGAGTACCTCTCTTTAGCGTACCCATCAACGCATGCAATGTCTACTAACAATGCGTCCACATTTGTAACACATTGAGGTTCTATATAGGTTTATAATTATAATTAATATCATAAAAACTAATTAGAAAAGTGTATGTTTTATTTCTAATGTACATATGAGCATAAAGGATAACCTATAATACGAGAGAGAGGTCGACGCTCTTGATATTCTGAAATCAAAGAGGACGCTTGTCTTGGAAGATCTTGATGTGCAGTTCCAGTTGTATCTTCCATTGAGCGTATTGGTTGCATGTCCTAAAGAATACAATAGACAACAACAAAATTGGGTGTGCAACTACAAAGTAAACTCTCAAAAATTTATCAATATTAATTAGTGATATTACTTACCGTGGGTGTATCACCTTCTTGTGTCATCTTCTTTTTCTTTTTTCCCTTTTGTTTTCTCGTTTTCTCCTTACATTGCGTGTGTTGTTTATTATCTTAAATATATTTATTTACATAAATTTAAATATATTAAACTTTTTTTACTTGCCAATTTAAACAAATTCATTCATGGGAGGCAAGGTATGTTGGGGACCTTGTTTAGATTGACATCAAATAATTTCTCGACTTTATTACATTATAAAGACATGATTCTTTGTACCCATTTATGTATTATACTTGAGATGGAGTTTGTCCAACCAAGCACACTTATAGCACTTAGCATAAACTAGAAAATGGCTAAAAGCACAAAAAGGTGGTCGGGTTTTTTACCTTTTTTAGGTAGTTAGGTAAACGAGAAAAGAGCCAGATTTTAAAAAAAATAAATCATAATTTAACCAAGAGAGAGGGAAAGATAGAGAGCGTCGTAATAGGAGTGTCAATGACACTACTTTTTGTACCACCTTTTCATGCTTTAACCCAAATAGATTTGTGAAATGACTCATAAAAGCTCTAAAATTACAATGTATGTTGAGAAAAGCTTCAAACCAAAAGCTTGCAAAAAAATCAAACTCCACTTGTGTCTTGATATATACACTACAAACAAAGTGATGAATAGAAGCCACAAATTTTAATCTTAGAAAACAATATCCACTGTTATCTTGAAGTTGTAGCGATTTCTCTTAAAGAAACTATAATCTTACAAGAAATAACCAATATTAATAAAAGGTTGATCAAGAATCAGTCACTCTCACCAAGATTTGATTCTACACAATAATCTTTGCAAACTTTAAAAATTTTGCACCAAGATTCTTGAAATTTGGTTATGCACAGTAAGCTTTGTGTAGAACTCCACAACTGAACTGCTTAAATCTAATAGGACTGTAATCTACATCAAAATCTATATAGGATCTTCAATCTACACTAATTCTTGATAAGAACTATACCAATATCTGCACAACAACCTTCAACATCCTCCAAAATGCCAAGATTCTCCAGAATTAGGCACCAAAACTAGGTAAATATAGAAGGAAACTAAGATTTGAGAATAGATTTGATGAAAGGAAACACTAGTCAAAATAATTTAGCAAGAAAAGTCAAACAAAATCACTCTAAAAATGACTGAAAACCTTAATCTAAAAATCAAGATTCTCTCAAATTTGTGCAAGAATTAGGGATTCTAAAATATGTGATAGCATATATCCAAAAACGATCGACGACATAGCTTGCCGAGGGGGGGTATAGGTTGTGAGAGCACTGCACGGGGGGAGGGGGAGGGGGAGGGGGAGGGGGTTGGGGTGACGGCACCATGAGGGGAGGGGGGGCTACGGGGGTGTGAGGGTGTGAGGGTGTGAGGGAACAACACCACGGGGGGAGGGGGACTGCAGGGTGTGAGGGCACCGGGTTTGTGATGGCATGGCTCCACCGGGGGAAGGGGGTATGAGGGCACCACATCGGGGGGGAAGTTACGGCGGCACAGCTCCACGGGGGGTAGGAGGAGTTTATTTTTGTGCCTACATAGGCCAATGTGGTAGATAAGTTTACCTACTTTTTGATACACTCTGTACACGTTCAGACCATTCACTTGAGGGAGGTTTGTTAGCCTAGAAGTCCCTAGTGTGAATAGCCCTAAACACAAGCACTTTTTGCCTTGTGTTGGTAAGGATTTTTTCCCATGTGAACACAGTTTTGTGTGTTAGCCACATCAGCCCTAGGGCTTGGGCTATTTGTACTATGGTACTCCATTCCTTCCTTATCATGATTATCAAGTACTTTCTAGCATCGAGTTTCATCTCTCTTGCTCTCTAAGCTTCTTTGTTCACTGTGTGGGCATTTGTGTTCATGTGAGTGTGCAAAGCATCTTCTCCCCTCATCCAGTAGTGCTGAAGTACCACTCTGTAGTAGTCATAGAAGATAATGCTATGTTACGGGTTGCATATAGAAATTGTCTATTTGTAGGTTTCTTCTTATTACAAGCAAACATGTGTGATAGAATCAATCCGATTGAAAAAGACACAAGAGAGAGAAAGACACAAGAGAGAGATGGATAGCTGAATTTTCTTCTATCTTCTTCTTCTCTACTCAACCAACAACACATATAGATAAGAGTACACACTATATGGATTAGTACTCAACTACTACAACATACAAGGGTCGGTCCATAATGTGAACACGACTAAATGAGCTGGCCCTATAACTATGCCAGTCTCTAGTAATCCAAAATGGCTTTCACATAGCCTGTCATCCCCACTGGCCACATATCATCCATAATCTCACCAACCATGCAAGTGGTGTGGATGCATAAGCTATCACCCAGGCAGATCATCAATGTCCGCCGCCGTAGCACTAGTTGAGCTTGATATCTTAACACTCCCCCTCGAGCTCAACTCCACACACTGCACTCCAAGTAAGCTCCTAAACTATGGAGCTTCTTTGTGCCCAATGCCTTCGTGAGTGAAGATGTTAGCCACCTGATCCTCTGTGCTGACATATACCAGATCTTCATCTCCTGCTAGAACCTTGTCCCTCACAAAGTGATAATGCATCTCAATGTGCTTCGTTCTAGCATGATATACTGGGTTACTGGCCAACTGTATGCTACTCATGTTGTCAAAATATATGATAATTGCCCTATCCACAGGCTCTCCCATGTCACCAAGTAGCTTCTAAAACCAAGCTACCTCACAAGCTACCATAGCAGTACCCCTATACTCTGCCTCTATACTCAATAAGGCAACTATTGGTTGCTTCTTATACTGCTTCAACTCTAGCAGCACTCCCAAATGAGAACATAAAACCACTGATAGATCTCCTATCTGCAATACTACTAGCCCAATTAGCATCTATGTACCCATGCAATTGTATCTCTGTACCAGTCTCATTGAAAAGTCCATAATCAATTGTGGACTTTATATACCTGAGGATCCGTCTAACTACATCCAAGTGTGGCTTCCTAGGGGCCTGCATAAACTAACTCACAAATCCAACAACATAGCTCAAGTCTGGCCTTGTAATGGTCATGTAGATTAAACTACCCACTATGCACCTGTATGTAGTGGGGTCTTCCAAAAGCTTACCTGTATCTGCGGAAAGCTTTGTGTTCTGCTCCAATGGCACTGAAATAGGCTTACAGCCTGTCATACCATACTTGGATAACATGTCTAAGCCATACTGTCTCTGTAGTAGCAAAATGCCATGAGGTGATCACACCACCTCTATGCTCAAGAAATACTGTAGCTCACCCAAATCCTTCATCTCAAACTTCTACTTCAAAAGCATCCTAACATCATATATGTCTGCATCACTATCACCAGTGATAATCAAGTCATCCCACATAGATGACTAATAGCATGATTCCTCTATTTGTCTTTTTCACATATAGTGAAAAATTTGCATTGGATATCTGAAATCCAATGGTAACAAGATACTCCCCGATCTTGTTTGACCATGCTCTAGGTGCCTGCTTCAAGCCATACAAGGCTTTGCGTAACCTGCACACACACAAAATCTGGATGTGCATCACTCTCATAACCTGGTGGCTGCATCACTCTCATAACCTGGTGGCTGCATCATGTACACTTCTTCTTGCAAATCACCATGCAAGAAAGCATTCTTTATATCCATTTGATATAAAGACCAACCCTTTGCTGCAACCATAGCAATGACAGCTCTCACGGTTGCCATTCTTGCAACCAAGCTGAATTTCTCCTCATAGTCTATGCCATAAGTCTGCGCATAGCCTTTGGCAACCAATCTTGCCTTGTACTTGCTCACTGAACCATCAGCATTGTGCTTGACTTTATACACCCACTTACATCCAATTGCCTTCTTTTCCTTAGGCAAAGGCACTAACTCCCATGTTGCATTTGCATCCAATGCTGCCATCTCCTCATCCATGGCATCTTCCCATTTCTTATTTTCAATTTCTTGCTCAAAGCAAGTGGGCTCAACCTCCTGTATTTCTTTTACCATGTAAGCATAATGATGGGTTGTATATCCATCATATCTCAACCTGTCAACACGGTATCTAACCTTGGTAGACCTGCGTACACCTGGATCACTGCCAAGTTGTATATCCATCATATCTCAACCTATCAACACGGTATCTAACCTTCGTAGACCTGCGTACACCTGCGTACACCTGGATCGCTGCCAGGTGTCCTCAAAAAAACCTTGGTTCTCCTTACACTAGGAGTAACCATAGACGGAATGCCAAGATCCTCATCAAGGCTCTGCTATAAGAGCCACTAGAGTCACCATCCACATATGAGTGACATGCTGACAGATCAGGCACAAAAGGTTGATTTACCTTTTCCTTCCCTTTCCATGATACATGCGTACCTGCATCATTCCTCAACCTACCTGGCCATGGGCTAGCATTGGATGCACTACTCGAGGACTCCCCAAGTCCACTCAGCACCTATGATTGCTACTCTACATGTGGTACAATATCAGCACTTCTTACATCTACATCTTCTGTTGCCTTCACTACTCGTGCATACCAGCTACTCATCTCATAGAAGACAACATCTCTACTTACTCGCATCTCACGAGTGGCAGGGTTATAGCATCTATAGCCTTTTTGCTCCATAGCATAACCAATGAAGATGCATTTCTCTGCCTTTGGATCTAACTTTGTTCTCACTTCATCAGGAACATGTACATATGCAATACACCCAAACACTTTCAAGTGAGACACATCCGGTCTTATGCCTATAAACTTCTATTCTCAGGAGTCATACCATGAACAACTACAGTGAGTGTCCTATTCATAATGTACATAGCACTGCTTCTACCCAAAAGTAATGTGGCATATTCTTTTTAGCCATCACGGCACGTGCCACTTCTGCAATGTGCATGTTTTTCCTTTCTGCAACACCATTCCGTTTGCGGAGTGTCCCTGCATGTAAACTGCCTCTTGATTCCTTACTTTCTTAGGAAATCGTTGAACTCATTGGAGAAATATTCTCCCCCACCATCTGATCTTAGGTATTTTATTTGCATGCCTTTTTCCTTCTCAATCATCAAGAAGAAGGCTTTAAAATACTTGAAAGTGAGCAAACACCTTAGTTTTCTCCTTCATGAAATAAACCCACACTTTCCTAGTGTGATCATCAATGAATGTAACATAGTACCTGCAACTAGTACCTGCAACCTGCAATTGTTGCAGTCATGGTCGGTCCCTATACATCTGAATGTATGACATCCAATGGCCTTGCATTAACATGCTTTTTATGTGGGAATTCATGTTTGGCTTGCTTACCAAGTTGGCATGCTTCACATACCTTATGCCTTCTGTTAACCTTAAACTTTGGCAAACCTGCAACAACATTTTGGGCCTGCATAGACTTTAGTCGTTGTACATTCACATGACCAATGCGCTTGTGCCATATGTCAATATCTGAAATGACACCTGTTCCATACGCAAACATGGATGCATTTATCTCAGGCATTTTCACATCCAAAGTAAATGTCTTGCCATTTCTGTTACCCTTTGCAACCAAGTGACACTTATTTTTGAAGTCTTCCACAAAACATCCTTGAGGATTAAACCTCACTTGTAGACCCTGCTCAACCATCTATCCAATAGAAACCGGATTCTTTGTTACATTCGAAACATGAAGTACATCAGCCAAGTACTTCATTTTGCTATCCTGGCATAGACAATGGCACTTTACCAACATGCGTAATGGGATGTACAGTATCATCACCTGTTTATACATAACTTGGTTTTTTCATTTTTTGCATATCTCTAAACCACTCAACATGACTCTGGTCATGCTGAGGTCACCTCTAACCACATGACTCTCGTCATGTGGTTAGAAGTGCAAGAATCCACATACCATATATTTTGAGATTCTAACAGATCACTTGTTATGGAACTAAGTATGTGCTCACTTCTCCATGTTTGCTAGATGATGCATAGTTGCCTTGCTGTAACTTCCCACTTTTAATGTCATTCTGCTTTTTGTACCAGTCCTTTGCCATGTGTCATGGTTTGCCACAGTAATATCAAGAATCATTGGACTGTTGTTGTCAAGAATCATTGGACTGTTATTGTCAAGAATCATTGGACTATTGTTGTCAAGAATTTTGATTTCCTTATTGACCACCACCTTGGCCTCGACCACGGCCTCTACCTCTGCTTCTACCTGAATTAGAGAAGAAGGCCTGTTCCGATGTGTTCTTGCTTTGTGAAGAAGAATCCTCACCTAAAGCCTTTTCTTCTATGATCAACATAGATATCAAGTCCCGAAAGTTGGGAATATTCTCCCTAAGTGCAATGGAGGTCTTGAATGGCTTGTACTCTTTGCCAAGCCCATTCAGACAGACACTTACCAAATCATCATCCTGCACTGATACATTGATAGACCCAAGGGATTCAACAATGTGCTTGATCTTTAAGGCATATTCATTGATGGACATGTTTTTCTTTTCCACAGTATACAACTCTTGCTTTAATTACAACTTCCTTACCCCTTTGTGTTAGTTTGGAACATCTGAACCAGATTCTTCCATACAACTGCTGGAGTGTTTGCATCCTATATGTGTCCTATCATAGTGTCTGTGACACTAATTGAAAGCCAGTACATGACTTTTCTTGCACCCTGATTCCAATCCTTGAATGCCTTTATATCTACAGGAGTGGCATTCTCATCAGATAACTCTAGAGGCTCCTCATTGTCTCCTTCTACATAATCCCAAAATCCTTTCCCCATTAGGAAATTGGTCATTCTGAACTTCCAGGCATGGAAGTTATTCTTATCTAGCTTCTCACTAACAATCTGGTTAACTCCGTCAGACATGTTTTCTTGCAGCAAAATTGACCTACAAACAGACAACTTCTGTATGCAACCTGTAATACAATAGTATCTCATGTAATTGCTACAGTAGCAATGGTACTTCAGCACATCCTGTGTGTCACCAAATGTGACTAGAGTACATGTACATACACCCAGTATCAACAATACATGTGCAAACCCTGTCTGCACTTCCAAAATGCACTGTTGTGCTGCAATAACCAGATTTTGAGCAGAAATAGTTCTCTACCAGAACTTCCAGAAAACTACCAAAAATACCCTTCAGTTTGACAAAACGGGGCCTGTAACGCCCCCGAAATGCGAATCTGGCTAAAAAATTTTATCCTATCCAACAGAACACTATACATGCCCTTGAGCTCCACTCCCGCCCGCAAAGATAGCTCCTCAATCGGAGATGTTTAGCTCCCAGAGCTACTGAGGGGGTGTTGTACCTAAACCAAGAAGGGGAAAGGGATGATGGTGCTCTTACCCGTGTAGTACCGCTTCCTTCCTTGCTTGTTCTTGCCTCTTGCTTACCTCCGTAACTCTCACACAAACTAGGCTCTAATACCATAAAGAGAATGTGGGGGAGAGGGAGAGCTTCAAACCCTAGCAAGCAAATACACACACACAAGAGAGAGATGGATAGCTGCATTTTCTTCTATCTTCTTCTTCTCTACTCAACCAACAACACATAAAGATAAGAGTATACACTATATGGGTTAGTACTCAACTACTACAACATACAAGGGTCGGTCCATAATGTGAACCCGACTAAATGAGCTGGTGCTATAACTATTCCAGTATCTAGTAATCTAAAATGGCTGTCACACAGCCTATCATCCCACTAGCCGCATATCACCCATTATCTCACCAACCATGCGAGTGGTGTAGATGCGGAAGCTATACCTAGGTGGTTCATCAATGTCTGCCACCATAGCACTAGTTGAGCTCAATATCTCATCAACACATGGATGAAGCAAGAGTTGTTCTGTTCCATGGAAGAACTACAAGTGTTATATCAACACACTCCTTCTACATCAGGAGCTTCATCTAGATATACTGGGTTTAACCAGTGGAGATCAAGCCACTTAAATGTAATGCAAATCCTGTAGAGCAGAAGCTCTAGAGGACTAACTTGCTAACTAAGTTCTTATACTACTAACAACCCTCAAGAAACCACTCCACTCAAAATCTAATTAGATTCGCCACCGTGATTTTACAAAATCATGCTCATCTAATTCCTGGTCCCCAAAATCATGTCACACCACATTTGCTCATATTCATCGTGGAAGCCTTAAATGACTCCTGCAGTGCATCATCATCCACTCTGGAACCTCACATGCCCACAAACTCACATTCTTGTCTCACTCTGTGATTTTGCCTGAATCATAGCCATGATTCTAAACTTTGTAGAATCACACCCATGAAAAATGAAGCAAAACTAAAATGGTTCTTTTGTCCTAGCTTCTCCTGGACCCTATTCTACAGCTCTTCATTAGCTCCTCTTTCCCTTTTTGCGCAGCCCTAGAAATCTTCGATCATCTTGTCCTTGGCCCTAATTTCCTCTACATGTACTCTCGTGGTAGCACCCATGTGCTCTAACCTCTTCCTCGTCTTTTTTGCATGCATCCTCCCCAGTTGTTCATGTCTCTTCTAGAGGTCAGCATGTGCTTCGTCTCAAGGTGATGTTTAGCTCATCGTCATGAGACGGTAATTTTTCCTCCTTTTACTCTTGTATTCCTGGCAAGGGTTGTAGCTTCTACCTCCTTCTTGAGGGTCTTTATGGTCAACCCATCCTGCCTTTACCATTTTTTAAACTCCTCCACCACAAGGGCTTCCAGTTCTTCAATTTGCACCTTGAGTGCAGCCTCGTGATTCTCCTGCTCCTCCAGCTTCTTTCTCGCAGCCCACACATGCTCCTTTAGATCATTGTTGGGGATCAGGTCCATTGATGACCCTTTGTATATTACCAAATCCTTCGTCTTCCCGTCTGTTGGCGCGGCTACCTTCTTTCCATCTACTTTCAGGAGTGTGAACCTATGCTTCCAGATTTCCACCAGCTACTTAATCTCCTTTTGCCAGCTGTATCTCTTTGTTGGCACTTCCCCCACTGGCCCCGGTGTCTGGGTGTAGCGTGCTTCTAATGCTCTTGTTGGTTATTATGAGCTTGTTAGCTGGGTTGGGTTTGATTGTCTGAAGCCTCCTTCTAGATTGCTATCTTGTGAGTGGTAAGGGATCATCTATTTGTAAGATGGTGTCAGGACTTGCATTACTGCTAATAACTTCTCTAAATAATCCCCCCACATATTCTTTAGATCTTCGATGGCCTGCCCTTCCACTCCTCCATCTTTTCAGCTTCAAGCTCGTATACCTCTAGAAATTCATCGGTGTCTAGGACAACAAACTTGGCTTTTGCATAGACTAGATCAACTTTATCCCTATCCGCCTTGGCTTGCACTTCTTTAATGATTCTGATATGCTCTTCTCTTATTAACGCGACCTGGCCTTCTATTGTGGCTTTTCTCTCCCTGGTCCTCCCCTTGCAGAGCTGCATGACATCTTGCTCCCTCCTTGCCATGGCCTCCTTCATCCTTTTCTTACTCCATGAGCTCCTTGTTGGCCTTCTAGAGAGGTTCCTAATTTGGAGTTGCATAGCCCCTAGGCAGCCTACCTCCATTCTCCTCCTGCACAACTCTTCTTGTAGGGGTCCCTGTTGAATTTTCTCACCATATGGATGATGACATCCTTTTCCTTTACTGCAACTTGTAGTTTTTTCATCTCCCTCAAGCCATCTGTCATGCATCTTTGCAAATAGTTGAGAGCTCCTTGCACCCAATCTATGTCTATGTTTTTCGGAAAGCTCATAGTATTGGTAGCAAGGACATCATGTTGCACTTGTTCTAGCTGTGGGCTTATGCTTGTTGGTGTTTCCTTATTACTGTTGCTCTAGCTGGTGCATCAGGATGGACTTGCCAATGTCAGCCAAGTCCTCCTTGAGCTGTTTGCCTCTTTTTGTTTCAACAACCCTGTTTCTCCCATCCATAGTCGTCTTTCCCTATTTGCCAACAGATGTCTTTTCTCCAAACTCTGAGATTCTCTTCTTTCTTGGTGGCAACCTTCTCCTTTCCCTATCCACCAAAATCTTGTCCTTGTGGCTTCTCAGAGCTTCTTCCTTTCTAGGATTTGTCTCATCTTTTTGTTCTATCACTTCTTTTTGTCCACCTCCTTACATTTTCCCCATAAGGTAGTGTCTGAACTTCTTATTAATGGAGTAGATAACTCCAAGTAATTCCTTTTTTGTAGTAGAGTAGTTCTTCTCCGGTCTGGGGACGGTCTGGGGAAAACCTCCTGTTTGCATAGTAAACTGGTATGTGATAGCCCTCTTATGCTTCCTCCATTAGAGCACTACCAATGGAAACATCAGAGGCATCAACAAACACATGAAATACCAGGTCATAGTTTGGCTATTGGAGAATGGGTGTTGCCGACAATATTCTCTTGATATTCCAAAATTCCTCTTGACAGCATTCAAACCAAATAAATTCTGCATCTTTCACCGTCAGACTATACAGGGGAACCAATATATTTGCCAAGAACCTTATGAATGTGCTATGCACTTGATTAGCCTCATGAATCTTGCAAGTTCATTGGCATTCTTGGGTGGCTTCAGCTTTACAATGATTGCGACCTCAAATGGATCCATAGCTAGCCCTTCTGCCTGCAAACACTATATGCCCTAAGAGGGATCCACTTGTTATAGCAAAGGCACACTTGGCCAGATCCACAGCTAGCCCTTCTCTGTAGACACTATATGCCCTAAGAGGGTTACAACAAAGGCACACTTGGTTGGATTCAGGCTCAGTCTAGCCTTCTTGCACTTCTCCAAGGACATTGTGAGGTGTGTTATGTGGTAATCATCCACAAAAACCCTCATGAAGGTGGTCACATATTCATAGAATATTTCCTGAACCATTCTTTGGAATGTAGTAGGAGCATTTTTTAGCTCAAATGTCATTACATTGGAGGAAAATGAGGCTGTTTTCTTTTTATCTTCCAGGGCCATTTGTACCTAGTTATACCCGTGCTGGAACCCATCCAAAAAAAAAGTATTATGTCTCGTGCCCGGCGACCGCATCTAGCAAGGAATCTATGAATGGTACTGGTGGGAACGGATACGATATGGTGCCTCCGAAGCATTTAGCTTGCGGTAGTCGATACCCTCACCTTCCCATTTTTCTTCGAGATGATGACTATTGGTGAAAGCCATTCTGCCCTGTCCATAGGACCTGTCCATAGGATAGATGAACCTTCCCATTTTTCTTCAAGATGATGACTATTGGTGAAAGCCATTCTGCCCTGTCCATAGATAAACCTAACTCTTAGAAGCTTATCAATTTCCTCCTCCACTTGTTTTGCGTAGTTGGGGTTCATTCAATCACGACCATGACTATCTTTCTAGAGACCTATTATTTGTCCTCCAATACCCTGAAACAATTCTATGCTAACATTCACATCCTAACTATCTTTCTTGAATCTTGACCCCTTGTATGAAGAGCCAGGGTCACCACCACTGTCCTCGGAGGGAGATGACAGAACCCCAAAGAAGAACACCAAGGGAAAAGCAGCAAAACCTATCCATCACAAGACTAGCTACATCGGGCCTCTCATGGATCAATGCCACGGCACCATATTCAGCCATACCAAGACAATGGTGAACAAAAAGGTGTATTTTCAATACCACTCTCCTAGGTGTATGCAACTGGTGAGAATGACATAAAGGTAAAAGAGAAGCTTAACTAAATAGGGCTCGAAAGACTGGCAAAGGAAGTACAATGCAAGGTGAACATCAAGCTCTACGATGTCGAATTCCTAGCCTCTTACTAGCAGGGATCCAAAAGAGGAACAATTATTGGCACAAAGAAGGCAATATTGATCAGAAAAGCTCATTTGGGAAGCCCTATGCCCACACCCTTCTCAAAGATGTTGAATTTCTTAGATATTTGCCTAACCAACAAAGTTAACAATAATGCCACCGAATTCTCTACCCTCAGATATTCAAAGCTAGAGAAAGCATGTAGGGTGGCATCAATAATTATGCAAGTCAAGCCATGAACATATATGTAGGATACTCATTTGTTTCCAATCAGTTTTGCTTCAGTAGTCTTATTTTGTAAATGAATCTTGTAATATCCGATTTTGTTTTATGTTGTAAAACTACCATGAAACCTGTTATTCTATTTTATCTATTTGATACGGCCCAATATGCCGCCGTTAACACTTGGCAATCCTGATGATTCAAAACCTAAGCCTTTTGTTGGGGGTCAAGACATATTAGTGGCAATTTTGCCTAGACTCCCTATAAATAAGTTGCTTGAAAAGAAGGGGGTGAATTATAGATTGTATGAATGGGCGACACGAGAATTATTTATGGCATAGCTATTAGACACGCTTGTGTGCATGAAGTGAACATGAATTACAAGAAGCAAGGCAAAGGGAGGCTGCAAGGTGAAGACATGCTCTAAACCCGCAAGTGTAGAATGAACATATGTAGTGGCAATCTATGGAGGAACATTACGAACAACACGCGGGCATCACAATCTGTAGTCAGTCCTGCAGATCAGGCTTTGAGAGCCTTGATGGGGACATTAGTTTTTATAGGAGTATTTAGACCTATAAGAAGAAGTTTACAGTTTAAGAGATTCTGAAGAAATTGAGGAGCATCAAGTAGGAAGATCTGTGGGGTGGAATATTATGCCCCAAAATGCAAAAATCTGAATCAGACTAATTGCCACACAACGACCAACTCAAGAGTAGTTGGATGATTATTTCTACAAAGGTTTAAACAATAATTCGTCGAGAAGTGTAGTGGCTGTAGGGATATGTTAAATGTAGCCACCAATGATTTCAATGAAATGGTGGAATCAAAACTGTTATGAGACTGACAGGAAGCACTAAAAGTTAAGACCAGGAAAGATTATTTATATGTAAAAGGTTGCATATAAATAAGGTTCAGGGGATTTCAAATAGGAAATACCTAAATAATAGTTAATAGGCATTAAAGTTAAAGTAAAAAGGGAAGTAGATCGTGCACAATGGAAGCCCAAGGGACTTAGAAGTAGGCACCCCCTTCTAGTTGAAGAGGCATTGGAGAAGAAAAAGCCAATGTCTAGCCATTGAAAAGTTGGGTGGAGAATCAAAGTACTAGTCTTACAAGTTCTCAAGCTTATAATGCAAGAAGCATTACATTGTATCAGAGCCATGTTCTTTCTCTTCCATGTTTCCATTGAGCTACTCATTGTTGCTTACTCTAATCTCTACTCCTTAATCTCTTTTCTATTCATTTCCATAAGCTAATCTCTATTCCATGTTTCCATTGAGCTACTCATTGTTGCTTACTCTAATCTCTACTCCTTAATCTCTTTTCTATTCATTTCCATAAGCTAATCTCTATATTTCTCTTCCATGTTTCCATTGAGCTACTCATTGTTGCTAACTCTAATCTCTACTCCTTAATCTCTTTTCTATTCATTTCCATAAGCTAATCTCTATATTTCTCAAATATTCTTCATACAAAATACCTCATTCCTAATAAATTGGGCATCTCTCTTGCCTAATTAATTGTGCATACCTTTTGCCTAATAAATTGGGCTTACCTCTTGCCTGATAAATCGGGCATACCTTTCTTCTCCATACAAAATACCTCTTGCTTAATAAATTGGGCATACCTCTTGCCTAATAAATTGGGCATATCTTATCTAAATTGGGCATACTTTGGAGCTCTACATGGAGCAGTGGAGTACAAGACAACCTTGAAGGATCTTTAAAGCAAATATTAGCAAGGAGGAATCAACAGAATTGTTCTTCACATCATTGGGAAAATCTCATAATTACCCAACCAAGTAACGACTTTGTGTTGCAATTTTTTTGCTTTGTAAGAAATTTTCCATTTTGCATTTTGTTAGAGTAAATGGCTTCTCAAGGTGGCAAAGATGAAATTGGTGAGAAGGGAAAAAACCCAATATCCTCTTTCCACATGGAAGAGGATATCACCACCACAAAACCAAATGAAATAGATATGCAAGACTTAGACCTTAATGATTATGAGGATATAGAAATGAAGAAAATGAAAGAAAAATTCTATAATATAGAAAAAATGATGGGTCTTCTTATTAGGGGAAGGATTGGGAGTAAAAGAATTTTTTAAAAATATTGGTGGAGGAAAGGGAAAAAATCTAGAAAAAGGGTTGAATGAAACCATAATCGAAGAAGGTCCAAAAAACTAGAGACCAAGATATATTATTCAAATATTTAAAGGCACCCACTTTTTAGTGGAGAAGAGAAGGAGCGAAATAAGGATGCGGTCCATATTTTTCTACAAAAATGGCAAGATTTATATCTTTTACGAAATGTGCCTAATCATAACCGCTCTATTGAAGCTAGCCTATCCTTATACAAGGCAAAGCTTATAAGTCGTGTATGAGTTTAGCGAAAGCAAGACAAGTGTCTGATTCTTGGGATTTATTAAGGAATTATTCTTAAAGGAATGTCTTCTTGAAAATGAAGAAGACCAAAATTGGGGGGAGGGGGATAATTTTTCTCTAGAACAAAAGAATTTACATCTCACTCATGTTATAGAGAAATTATCTTAAAGCTTAAGGGAATAGACAAATTTCAAAAAGTAAGAGGCTTCATTAGAGGCCTAAAAAGGGAGTACAAGAATGAAGTTTGCTTTAAAGAGCTAAACAACGTAGATAAGGATATAAGATTTGTAAAAAATTTTGACTATACCATGGGTAATGGTAATCGTAAGAAAAAGATAAGAATTTTTCATATAAGCCTCATGGAGAAAATTTTCGCTCTCAAAAAAGAAAGAGTTTTTTAAAAAAAGAACCTTCAAAAAAGCAAAAATCCAATCCTAGTAAGTTTCTAAAATAATAAGATTTTGAGAGGGCGGTTAAAGAAAAACTTTGTTTCTCTTTTCTTGAGCCGGAACATGTTAAAAAGCATTGTCCTAAGTCCCAAGGACAAGAACTTATTGGGAATGGTGATGCTAAACCTAAAGTAAAAATCAGTGCCATACTATTCAAGTGTTAACACTTAAGGATTCTCCTAAATATAAATCGATTGAGGTTTGTCATTCTGAAAAGCATTGATATATGGTGGCAAAGTCTATGTGGGAACCATCATTTGGACCAAATGATTTGGTTCGAGTGCATGGAAATATTAAAGATAAAAAAAATTAGAATCCTCATAGATGATATGACCACACAACTTTTTAAATTACAACTTGGTTAAGAAACTTAAGTTGCCTCAAGTCCCAATATAGTATCATTAGCTAATGTCTATGATAAAGATGAGTGGGATACTGTGGTAAACAAAGTTGGGATAAAAAGTCAAGAATATGAAGCACTTTTAAATTTTCAAGTGATGTGTCTGTCGACCACCGCCGCATATGTAATTCTTTAGAGAGGATGGTTATTTTCACTGGGGGAAACACTTTCAAAAAGGTATTTGTATAATACACTAACATTTGGGCATAAAGGAAAATTTATTACATTATAAGGAGAGCACAATGTACTATCTTCTCATTTGATATGTAATATTGAGCTCCAAAAGCTTCATCAAAAATAATGAAATCAAACAAATGTCTTTCTATTATGCAAAGCCTCAATTTAAAAACCATTGTGAAAAGCTTGATTCAAGTATTTATGTAGTTAATTCTTTTTTGAAAAAATTATTAAAAGAATTTGAAGATGTTTTTCCAGAAACATTACCAAAAGGTTTACCTCTGGATAGAGAGATAAATTATCCCATAGAAGTTTTAAAGGATTCAAAGCCAATTAGTAACACACTTTATAGACTAAGTTTGTTTGAAAGAAAAGAAGTTAAAAAACAGTTGGCTGAATATTTAGAACAAGGCTTTATTAGGTCAAATAACTCTCCCTGGATCTATGCGCTTGTGGAGAGATTATTGTGGATTAAATACAATCATAATTTTAAAAAAAATCCTATTCCCAGGATAGATGAGTTTTTTGATCAACTCAAAGGTGCTAAATATTTTAGTAAGATAGATTTAAGGTATGGATATCATCAAGTAAGAATTAGAATTGAAGATGTGCCAAAAATAGCATTTAGGATATCTTTTGGGCACTATGAGTTTTTAGTTATGTCTTTTAGTCTAACTAATGCTCACACTACTTTTATTTATTGAACACCTTAGAAAAGTATTTCAATTAGTGAGGGAAAAATTTATTGCTAAAAAGTCTAAATGTGATTTCTTCAGAAAGAAGTGCAATATCTTGGACATATAGTGTCTGAAGAAGGAATTTATATGGATCTTGATAAAGTTGAAGCTATATTGAGATGGAAGGCCTCATCTAATATAGATGAGTTACAAACCTTTTTGGGACTTGCAGGGTTCTATCGAAAGTTTATAAGGAATTTTGCTAACATAGCTGAATCAGCTTAAAGGAAAAGGAAAACAATTTAGTTGGATTAACAAACTAGTTTTGAAAAATTGATTGTAGCAATAGCTACTACTCCTATTTTGTAAATAGTCAATCCAAATGAACCATTTGTATTGGAAATGGATGCTAGTAATTTTGATGTAGGAGCAGTATTATTGCAAAAGGGAAGGCCAATTGCATTTGAAAGTAAAAAGTTGGACAAAGCTCAAAGTAACTATTCAACTTATGAAAAATAACTATTTGCAATTATGCATGCTTTTAAAAAGTGGCGTCATTATTTGTATGGTGCCAATTTTGAAGTATTGTTTGACCATGAAAGTCTTAAACGGTTAAGTACTCAAAATGAGTTAAAAGGTAGGAAGGCTAGATGGGAAAAAATCCTACATGAGTTTGATTTTCAAATCACATATAGAAAAGGAAAATTTAATATCATGGGGCAGATGCTCTTAAGTCGAGCACCCATGATAAATGAGTTGAGTTTTACTCAAGTAGAAAGTGAGTTGCTAGCACACTTTGGAATTACTTGATTAAAAAAGATGACTCTCAAATAGAGAGTAAAGAAAATGTAGCTTCTACTGCTAAAAAAGTATCACTTAAAAAAGATAGTGGTTCAAAGGAACCACTTAAAGAAGGATCAATAAGTGAAAAAGATCGTTGGAAAAAAATTTATATTGATAATGGGTACTTGTTATATAAAGGTCACATTTGTGTACCGAAAGAAGAAAATATTTGTGAGAACCTAAAGAAGAAAATATTCATGAGAATATTTTACTAAAATGTCATGATAATCCAAGTGCGGGGCACCCGAGAATTTCTAAGCCCTATGCACTTGTTAAAAGACAGTTTTATTGGGCAGGTTTAAAGAAGGACGTCCATAATTATGTTATAAAATTCCCTAAGTGCCAAGTCAATAAAGTTGAGCACCTAAAAGTAGGTGGAATATTACAACCACTACAAATACTTGAGGGTAACTGGGAAAGTATTTCTATGGATTTCATAGTGGGACTACCCCGAACAAGTAGAGGGTATGATTGAGTGTGGGTAGTAGTGGATAGGTTAACCAAGTTGGTACAATTTATACCAACTAAAAAAGAAGTAAAAACACCAGAATTAGCTAGAATGTTTATACATCATCTATACAGATTGTATGGATTGCCAAAAGATATAGTAATACAAAGTTTACAAGCCATTTTTGGAAAGAAGTGTTCAAAATGTTGGACACCAAACTTAGTATGAGTACGTTGAACATCCACAAAGTGATGGAAAGATAGAAAGGGTTGATCAAGTCCTAGAAGATATGCTTCGAGCATATGTTAATCATAAGCAAAACAATTGGGTTAAGTATCTTCCATTATTAAAATTTGCTTATAATAAACATTCTGCTACCTGTTTTAGTCCATTCATGCTAATGTATAAATTGCAACCTAGAGCATCCATAGCAGCTAGGTTACAAAAAAGAAAAATTTCAGAGTGTAAAAGACTTTCTCAAAGACATGTAAGACATGTAAACATTGCAAGAAGCAAGGTTAAAAAAGCGTAGGATCGTTCTATTAGTTATGAGAAAGGTAAAAGAAGACCAATTAATTTTGAGGAAGGTGATTTAGTTTATGTAAAGGTTTCTAAAAAGTCAAAACCTTGGAAAAGTTCCAAAGTTAAGTCCAAGGTATTGTGGTCCTTATACAATACTTAAAAAAATTGGAAGCTTACAAGGCAACTTTACCTGAAGGATCCAGAGTACATTCTGTGTTTCATTCTGTGTTTCATGTTAATAGACTTAAACGCAAGATGGGAAACGATGATAAATTCATTGGAAAAGAAGAAGTAGTTGATTTTATAGAACCACCTATTCTTCCACATGAGCCTGAAAAGATTTTTGAATATCAAGAAAAGAAAACTAGACATTCTATTTTTAAAGAATGTTTAGTAAAGTGATAAGATAGACCAGAAGAAGGATCTACTTGGGAAAGAGTGGCTATGCTAAAGAAACGGTTTCTTGAGTTTTTTTTGAGAACGAAAACTTTTCTTTCAAGGGGGAGAAAATATTATGAGATTGACAGGAAACATTAAAAAGTAAGACTAGGAAAGATTATTTATATGTAAAAGGTTGTATATAAATAAGGTTCAGGGGATTTCAATAGAAAATACCTAAGCAATGATTAATAGTCATTAAAGTTAAAGTAAAAGCGACATAAATGGTGCACAATGGAAGTCCAAGGGACACAGAAGTAGGTGCCCCCTTCTAGGGGTAGTTAAAGAGGTATTGGAGAAGGAAAAGGCAATGTCTAGCCATTGAAAAGGTCAAGGGGCTAAAGTTGGAAGGTCATGCACCACTCATGCCTATATAACCATGAGTTTAGGGACTATTTGGGATATGGTTGGGTGGAGAAGAAAAGTACTAGTCTTACAAGTCCTTAAGCTTATAATGCAAGGAGAATTACAACAACCAAAGCAGAAAGACACTTTGGAATAACAAACGAAAGGATAAGAAAAAAAACTCATAGTTTTGATAGAGTTTGATGAAGATGAATATGAAGATGAAGATTTAGAATATTCATGAAGATGTTTCAGATGCAGATACAGATTCAGACCTTGATAGTGATATGGAAGATTCAGATGATAAAAAGAAGAAGAAAAAGAAGTTACCCCCATCAAAGAAAAAGTTCACAAAGAAGGACAAGAAGAAGAAGAAGAAAGGCGTAGACAAAGACTCTTTAGGTAAGTCTACTTTGGATAAAAAGATTCTTGAAAAAATAAAAACTTTGGGGATTTCTATAAATACAGCACATCACAAGCCTCTCTGTTAGATTTGTCAAAAGCCAGGACATGTATTGGAAAATTTCTAGTATAATCCAAATTTAAGGGGGAGATTAACAAATCATTTGTTGTGCAAGGTATTGCTCAAGCCTAACCATCAAAGCGTAAACCAGGTTGGTACAGAACAACCAAATAGGAGATTCAATGGCCCACCAAGAAGCTTTTAGAATCAAAATAACTAGGTAGTCCAGTAAAGGAGGTTTATCAGTGATTTAGAATTGTGATTATTGTGGCCAGCCAGGTCACAAATAGGGTACTAATTGTGAATTGTGGTGCAAAAACAGGAATGAGAGAGGAATTAATTTTGTCAGGTGTAATAATAGGCCACCTGCAAATCAACAACAACAATAACCAAATATGCGGATAATAGGAAATATGATGCTTTTTTACTATACTGAGAAACTATCCTATATAAAGATAAAAATTAATTCCTCCAAAACCTAAGAACCCAAAAGACAACTTATAATGCATGACTTTTCATATCCCTATGACCCCTAAACTAAGGTTCTAAGGTTATTAATGTTCTAAGGTTTGTCATTGACATGGGAATGTCCAGGCTTTACAACTCCATTTTCAACATAGGGCCTTTCCGATAGTGGTATCATGTACTATTACCACAAGCTACGATGTCGGCCATCATATGTGTGTACTACTTTTGAGGATATTATCGATACCGACTTCTGGAGATCACTCTACTTTCTTCATAGAACTCTTCATGCCCTCCAAATCACTAGGAAGAGCTGGTACAAAGAATATCTAGGGCAATAGGCCTTGTGCTAATAGATTATGAGGATGGAATCTCTAACCGGTAGGGGAGATATTAACCTCATTTTAAGGTTAACTTAGCATGTCTCCGCTACATAAGAGATATAGCATAATAAGAAGAGACATGAAATAGAACTATAAATTTTGTCATGAGAATGGCTGCAATGCCCAAACCTATGTATCTTATACTCATGTTGCTCATCTTTTTTGCAGTTTTGGGTGCCCAAGTGTGAATAAGGTCCAGTTGTACAAATAACAAATTCTCATAATGCAAACACAATCCCCCTTTGTTCCAATTGTGAGTTTAGTTTTATCTCCTTTCTCTCTTGTGTCTATGGTGTGTGCAAGAGAGATTTGAGAGGAGAGAGAGTTGAGAGACATCCTCATGGGAGAGCTTGAGGAAGGAGGAAAAGGAGTGGAGCTAGATACCACTATCACATCTTGGAGTCTTCAGAGATACGAGCCTAGATTCTGGCAAGTTTCCCACCACGACGTGTTAAAGTAAGAATTATCTATTGCAATAGGAGAGGGGTAGTGTAGCCTATAACAAAGAGTTGGACTATATTTTGTGAAGCATCTTCACTTTGTTGTAAAGAGCTCTTACATTGCTTTTCACACCTTGTGTTATAAAATGTGTATCACGATGAAGCTAAACTTTAAGGCTTATGCAATATCAAAACCTGGGACATGAATTTGGGCACCCCTTGTGCCACTTAACCCATAAGCAACAAAGTGTTTGAAAAGGGCTCCTGATATCTTAATCACTTTTGTTCATGACTATTGAAATCAGCTAATCCATAGAATCTGTAGCGGGCTCTTATGTGAACATGTCTTGTTTAGATATGTGTTCTTGTGTGTCTGCTATGATAGATTTGCTCTTGGAGAAGGGAATTGTATATTTCACCTATTTTATCCTTGTTTGATTGGCATTTTGTATGATGTCGAGTTGGGAAGGTTCTTATGGCTTTTGTTTAAGTTTTTGTGGCTTCCTAGTTACATCTTCAGTGGGCACCGATTTATGTCCCATTCCCACCTAATCTGAACTTTTTGGCCAGCATTAGTGAAGTCGGGTTTTCAACTTGGTTTCTTTTTGGGGACACATATCTTCTTTGTTTCTTGGCTGGGGAGGGTTGATTTCCTAATAGGGACCCATTCTTGTTTGCCTTCCTTTCCAAGTTCTAGTGGGCTTTGATATAGTAGTTTGGGTGATTGGTGGTCAACGGAGAGGTTCTTGCATAGGTGGCTTTATTGCATTGCTTCGTTGTTTAGGTACCCAAATCTTCATGTTCCCTTCATCGTATCCCTATACCTTTAGCAGTCATTGGGGAACCCAATGTTTATAAACATGAGGCCTGTGGCTCTTAAAGGTTTGATGTGAGGTGGGACTCTTGCCTTTGCTTGACACAGTGGCCTCCTTTCTTTTGGCACTTTCTTGTAGTATTTCTAGAGACAGAAGACATAATAATGTCCTAGGTGCCTTTGGTTGTTTAGACTACTTGAGCCTAGGGAACTCCACAATGGTAGTAAATATCTGGATCCCTGGATTACAAGTGTGCCATCCTTTGCTCCCAATCCACTTCATAGCCCATAACTAAGATCCAACTTTGTGCAAGTAGCATTTCCTCTTCCAAGGCCCTATAGGCATAACAAAAGCCTTGGGTCTAGGGAACTCCACAATGGTAGTATGTATCTGGATCCCTCGGATTACAAGTGTGCCATCCTTTTCTCCCAATCCACTTCATAGCCCATGGCTAAGATCCAACTTTGTCCAAGTAGCATCTCCTCTTCCAAGGCACCTGTAGGCATAACAAAAGCCTTAAATGGCCAAGGGTTATTTCTAGTGGAAATATTAACTTTTAAACTTCTTGCATGCACACTTTTAACTTTGGTCAATATTGACTGTAAGTCTGGTTTACTTAGCATCACCCCCATGTTTATACCACCTTCCTAGATTCATTTGTTAAGGATGTTACTTGACTAGCCTTGAACCTTCCATGATAATAATGGTGTGCTAAACCACTTTCAAGCGGCACACCCTTCATGTCCTTATAGTTCCAAGTGAAGCAATCCTTAAACAGTAATCATAGTGCCTCTTGAGAAGATGTAGGGGAGAAGAGAGCTTGAGCTCTGCAAGCACACACACACTCACAAAACCCTAAAAGAGAACACACAAGGTGAGAGGTTGAAAATCTTCTTCTTCTTCACACAACACTCAACACACCATATACAAAGATAAGAATACACACCATATGAAAAGGTACTCAACCAAATACATACTAGGGTTCTCTATAGTGTGAACCCAACTAAATGAGCTGGCGCTATAACTATGCCAGTCTCTAGAATGGCTGTCACACAGCCTGTCATCCCACTGGCCACATATCACCCATGATCTCACCAACCATGCCACTGGTGTAAGTGTGGGGCCTATCCCCGCGCGGGTCATCAGTGTCCACCGCTTGTCCACCGCCTCACTAGATGAGCTCGATATCTCAGCACTCCCCCTCCAGCTCAGCTCCATCTCATGTACACCAAGCGAAGCCCTGAATCTGCGGAGCTTCTCTATACCCAATGCTTTGGTGAAGATTTCAGCGACGTGATCCTATGTGTGCTCACATAAACAAGGTCAACGTCTCCTGCCAAAACCTTCTCTCTGACAAAATGGTAGTGCGAGCATGAAAAATTGGGTTCCTAGCCAACTGTATACTGCTAATGTTGTCACAGAAAATGACAACTTGTCTATCCACTGATAGGCCCAAATCTACAAAGTAGCTTTCTCAACCAAGCTACCTCACATGCTACCATAGCAGCACCTCTGTACTCGGCCTTTGTAGTACTGGATAGAGCAATCGTAGGCTGCTTCTTGCGGCTCCAAGTCACAGCAGTACTCCCCAAAGAAAACATGAAGCCACTAGTAGATCTTCTATCTAAGATACTGCTAGCCCAATCAGCATCTATGTACACATGTACACATATCTCTGTCCCAATTCCATAAAATAGTCCACAATCAAAGTAGACCTCACATAACTCAGTATGCGTCTCAATGCATCCAAATGCGGCTTTCGACGAGGAACCTACATAAATTGACTCACCAACCCAACATCATAGCTCAAATCTGGCCTGGTGATCGTCATGTAGATCAAGCTTCCTACTATGCGCCTATACATAGTAGGATTCTCCAAAATCTCTCCTAAATCTGCACTCAACTTGCCATTCTGATCCAATGGCACTGAGATAGGCTTACAACTTGTCATACCATACTTGGACAACATGTCCAAGCCATACTGTCTCTGCAGTAATCCAATACCATGTGGTGACCTAATCACCTCAATGCCTAAGAAATATCTGAGCTCCCCCAGATCCTTCATCTCAAACTTCTGTCTAAGCAAGCTCTTTACATCAAAGATCTCTGCATCATGGTCCCCCGTAATGATCAGGTCATCTACATAGATGACAACAAGCACAACCCCTCTATCACTGTGTCTCACATACAGCGAGAAATCTGCATTGGCTACATGAAAGCCAATAGTGACAAGATATTCAAAAATCTTGTCAGACCATGCTCTTGGTGCTTGTTTTAAGCCATACAAGGCTTTCTTCTGTTGCCGTATATATATAGGCAGTGATGTGTGTGAACACACTTAGGACCGCCGGGGCACTTTTTCCCTCTTTAGGAGGTTTTTTCCCCCGACTTGTATATACGCCCATCCTTCTAGGGCTAACTCATCTTTTGTACATTGACACAATCTAATATACTTTGTGTTGTGTGCATTCTTGCTGCTTCTTCTCCAAGCTTTGTGTGCTTTCTTGCAACCCTAATTCCAACAATTGGTATCAGAGCAGGCATCGGCTCCCAGGGCTACGTCGCCAGCACCCTCCGACTCACGTTCACCGATTGAGGTGAGTTTTCACGAGCGCTTTGCAGGTCCCTAAACTCTGCATCTGAGGTCGTTTCGGGCTCCGTTTTTGCATTTCAAGTTCTAACAGGTGTTTTCGTCATTTTCTGTAGAAATTTCGACCGTGTAGTTTTCTGCAAAACAGGCATATGTGTTCTATTGTGGACCGTGCTACATAGCACAAGTTGTCTTCTGTTCAGTCTTTGCTTCATTTACAGGTAGCTTTTGCATCAGTTTCAGTCATTGGCCATGGCTAATAACAGCAATGATGTATTTCACATGTTGTCTGCTGAAGACAAACTGGGGATGGAGACAACAACTACCCACTTTGGGCATACATGATGCAGCATGTTTTGGTTGCAAAAGGAGTGTGGAACATTGTGCAGGGTATGGATGTACATCCAGGTTCTGTGGATGTAGGATCTGTTGAGGATGTTGCAGGTTCTAGCAGCTCTACTGTTGCTACTGTTTTACCCACTGCTGAACAAGCTCGTTGGGATGGTAAAGATGCACAGGCTCATGCCTTGATTGCACTTTCTGTCAAACGTAACATCACCCCACATATTCGTTCAGCTAAAACAGCAAAACAGGCTTGGGATATTCTAGCCGGTTTGTATGCAGGTCGTAATGAGGCAAAAATTGCTTACCTGCGTAAAGAGCTAGAATTGAAGATTATGCAAGAAGATGATGACATGAATGTCTTTCTTGCTGAGATTAAAGATCTCAAAGAACAGTTGATTTCTGCAGGTGAGATTATTCCTGATCATTCTCTTGTGCAGACTGTTCTTGATGCTTTACCTAAGACATATCAGACTTTTGCTTCCATGTGGAGACTTCTTTTAATGAGGACAGACCTGATGCTGTCAAGTATGATACTTTAGTCAACAAGCTCTTGCAAAAGAAGCGCAGTCCAGGCAAAACAGGGCCAGGCAGCGTGCAGTTGATCAAGCATTTATTGCTGCCCAACAATAGAGAAGAAGTGGTAAGGCAGCCCCTTCCACTGTTTCTTCTCCTGTTAGTAGGTCTGCAACTTCTACTCCTTCCACGGGTAGCAACAATAAGTCTGAGAAGGCTCTTGATAAAGGCAAGAAAAAGACCAGGTGCAACTATTGTAAGGCAAATGATCATGTCATTAAGAATTGCCCTAAGCTAAAGGCTAAAGAGGCAAAGAAGAAAGAGTCAAATGCAGCCACAATAGCGGATGCTTCTACAAATGTAGATTCTGCAAATGTTGTGCAGGATACAGAATGGGCGTTTAGTGTGTATTGCCAGTATGACCCATCTGTACATGATGCATGTTTGGCAGTTTCTGTTGACTCTCATGTATGGTATTTTGACAGTGGTGCTACAAAGCACATTACCTCACATCGTGATATGTTCACTTCTCTTGAGGCTGTCCCTAATGGGAATACTGTCACATGTGCCAATAATGCTTCTTACCCAGTGAAGGGCGTTGGTAAAATTATGCTTACTGCTGTGCAAATGGCAGCGCTTTCACACTTTCAGATGCTTTGTATGTGCTAGGGATAAAGAAGAATCTATTGTCTATCTCTGCGCTTGCTAGACTTGGATTTGTAGTCAAATTTGTGGATGACAGATGTACTATTCATGATTTGACTTCTGGTGACACGATTATTGTATCTGGCACCTTGTTTCGTGGGCTCTATAGGCTCAATTCTTATGACAAGTGTGTGGAAGATTCAGCAAATGTAATTTTTGATGAAAAGGCAGTTTCAGATGCAAAACTATGGCATGCTCGTTTTGGTCATCTGAACTTTTCTAGTTTGCTACGTTTGCAGAAATTTGATATGGTTGCTTCATTGCCCCCTCTTGAGGCACCATTGAAACATGTTTGTGAAGGCTGTATTTTGGGCAAAATGCAGCGTTCTGCGTTTCCAAAGGATGGTTCTGTGCAGGCCACGCAAATTGCAGCTTGTACATAGTGATGTATGTGGGCCTATGCAAACTCCGTCATTTGGTAAACACTTGTACTTCATGACTTTCATTGATGATTACTCAAGGCATGCATGGGTATATCCACTAAAGGCAAAGTCCGAAGTGTTTTTGTGCTTCGAACAGTTTTTGCCTGTGCCACAACGCAAAAAATTGGATGATAAGGCTGTCAAATGCATTTTTGTTGGTTACAGTGCTGAAAGCAAGGGTTACAGATTGTATCATCTGCAGTCAAATGCATTTTTGTTGGTTACAGTGCTGAAAGCAAGGGTTACAGATTGTATCATCTGCAGTCAAAGCATATCTTGATTAGTCGAGATGTTGTTTTTGTGGAAGATGCTGTGCAGCCCTTGTTATCATGTACCAAAGAGACAAGAGTGAGCTCACGGGATGTATTTGATACGTTGTTGCCTCTCTTTACAGGTGGGAATTCAAATGTAAGTCCTAATGAGGCAAATATTCAGCCTATGTAGATTTCAAACGACATCATAGATCAGCGTATTTCTGATGCAGATTTACAGGATGTAATTCATGAGGATAGGGCTAAAAATGAGCAGGCTAGAGGTATGCCTAAATGGCTGGTGCAAACCTTGCATGATAGTAAGATTGATGCACCTATGACTAGTCGTACTCGTTCAGGTTTTCAGCATGCCTCTTATACATCAGATTGTTATGCTTTGGCTGTGTCTAGTATGTGTGAAGAGGAAGAACCTCTTTCATTTGATGAGGCACAAAATTCAGAAAATTGGTTGGCTGCAATGCAAAGTGAATATGATGCTATAATGAAGAATGGTACATGGTCTTTGTGTGATTTGCCTATTGGTAAAAAGACCATTGGATGTAAGTGGGTTTTTAAGTTGAAACGAAAACCAGATGGCAGTGTTGATCACTATAAGGCTAGACTTGTTGCAAAGGGTTATGCTCAAGAAAAGGGCATTGATTTTGATGAGACCTTTGCTCCCACTTGTCGTATGACTACCATTCGTACCATTTGTGCATTGGCAGCTCATAATGGTTGGAATGTACATCAGTTGGACATAAAGACTGCGTTCTTGAATGGAGATTTGCATGAGGAGGTGTATGTATCGCAGCCTCGTGGTTTTGTTCAAAGAGGGTAGGAAAACAAAGTGTGCAAGTTGAAAAAGGCTTTATATGGTTTAAAGCAAGCTCCACGAGCTTTGGTATGAAAAGATACATGCATATTTGACTGCACATGGGTTTCAGAATACTCCAACAGAAAGCACTTTGTATGTTAAACGTGTGGATAGTGTACATCTAATCATTGCTCTCTATGTCGATGACATGCTGCTCACAGGACCAAATGAGAGTCATATTGCTGATTTTAAGGCTGATTTGAATGCCTCTTTTGAGATGTCAGATTTGGGGCATTTGCATCATTATTTGGGGATACAATTTAAGCAGTGTGATGGAGGTATTGCTTTGTGTCAGACAAAGTATATTGAGACATTGTTGCGGAGATTTGGCCTTGAAGACTGCAAGCGTATTGCTACTCCAATGGAGACAGGTTTGAAGTTGAGTCTTCATGATGCTGGAGATCACTTTGATGTCACACTCTATCAGACCGCTGTTGGTTGCCTCATTTATGTATGCATTACGAGGCCGGACATTCAGTTTGCAGTCTCACAGAGGTGAGCAAGTTTATGCATAGCTCAGGGTCTCAGCATTGGAAGGCAGTTAAACGCATCTTTCACTACTTAAGTGGCACCATACATCTTGGGTTGTTTTATCCCAAGGGGGGATTGTTGCCGCCAGATTTGCATGCTTTTTCGGACTCAGATTGGGCTGGTTGCTATGACACAAGAGTGTCCACAAGTAGTTTTTTGTTTCATGCTCGGTAGCTCATGCATATCTTGGTTGAGCAAGAAGCAACCTACTGTGCCCACTTCGAGTTGTGAAGCTGAGTACAGGGCAGCTTTCACAGCTACGGTTGAGTGTGTGTGGCTCAGACGGCTTATGGCTGACTTGGGTGTTGGACAAGAGTCACCTCTATCTTCACTGACAGTCAGAGTGCATTGGCAGTTGCGAGAAACCCAGTTTTTCATGCTCGCACAAAGCACATTGAGGTGCATTATCACTATGTCAGGGAGAGACTCTCAGCAGGAGAGATCAGCTTGGCCTATGTGCCAACACAGGACAACCTCGCCGATCTTTTCACAAAGGCACTTCCTCGTGAGAAGTTCGAAGCTTTCCGCAAAGCTTTGGGCTTGCTCCCCTTTGTGGACTGATCTACTTCGGGCATGGCACTCCCCTATACATGAGTGCCAGCTCTCGTTCACACCATCACTCCCAGGGGGGATTTGTTGCCACATATATATAGGCAGTGATGTGTGTGAACACACTTAGGACCGCCAGGGTACTTTTTCTCTCTTTAGGAGGTTTTTTCCCCCGGCTTGTATACGCCCATCCTTCTAGGGCTAACTCATCTTTTGTACATTGACACAATCTAATACACTTTGTGTTGTGTGTATTCTTGCTGCTTCTTCTCCAAGCTTTGTGTGCTTTCTTGCAACCCTAATTCCAACATCTTCAACCTCCTGCAAACATGCTCAGGGTGACTCATATCCTCAATGAGGTGGCTGCAACATATACACCTTTCCTGCAAATTCCTATACAAGAATGCATTCTTTACCTCCATCTGATGTAAAGACCATTGCTTTGACGCAACCACTGCTATCACAACTCTCACTGTTATCACAACTCTCATTGTTGCCATCTTGGCAACTGGGTTGAAAATTTCCTCATAATCAATGCCATATGTCTACGCATATCCTTTGGCTACCAATCTAGCCTTAAGGATATTGCACTAAATCCCAAGTCTCATTTCCATATAGTGCATCTATCTCCTCATCCAATCTAGCCTTGTACCTGCTTATGCTTCCATCACTGTTATGTTTTACTTTGTACACCCACTTGTATCCAATGGCTTTCTTGCCTTAAGGCAATTGCACTAAATCCCAAGTCTCATTTCCATATAGTGCATCTATCTCCTCATCCATAGCTTTCTCCCAACACACATTTCCAACAGCCTCATCAATGCATGTGGGCTCTACAACCTGCACAACTTTTGCCATGTATGCATAGTGATGTGCCACATAACCATCATAGGTAAACCTCTGCACAGGATTCTTCACTCTCCCAGATCTTCGCAGCTTTGCATTCATGGCTTCCATAGCCTTCTTTACACCAAGTGTTCTTATAGAGCTGGTATCCTAAGTTCCTCATCAAGGCTCATCTCTAAGCCACTAGACTCTCCATCAACATGAGAATGCCCTGCAGAAATGTCAAGCATACTAAGGGGCTCAACCACTTTCTCTTTGCCTTTATGTGATGTACTAATCACATTTGCAGGACTGGTATTATGACATAGCCGGCCACTCCATGGTTTATCAACTTAACCACTAGATGAGGACTCTCTTGGTCCACTCAAAGACTGTGATTGCTGACTTGCATTCTGTGCAACCACATTTCCACTCACATCAGTCCCAACAGCTTCTTTTTCAGCAGCATACCAGCTGATCATCTCATCAAAAACAACATCCTTGCTTACCCTCAGCTTATGTGTAGCAGGGTTATAACACTTGTATCCCTTTTGCTCAAGGGAATACCCAATAAACACACATTTTTCAGCTTTTGGATCCATCTTAGTTCTCAGCTCATCTGGCACATGCACATATACAATGCATCCAAAAACTTTCAGATGAGACAAATCAGGTTTTCTGCCCTAGTAAACCTCTCCTCTGGAGTTACATCATGTATAGCTACAGTTGGAGTCCTGTTCATGATGTAAACTACTGTAGAAACAGCCTCAGCCCAATAGGTATGCGGCATATTCTTCTCTACCATCAATGCTCGCGCAATCTCAGCAACGTGCCTGTTTTTCCGCTTAGCAACTCCATTTTGCTACGGAGTGTATCTGTCTCTGAATACCATTCTTCTTCAAAAATTCAGAGAACTCATTAGAGAAGTATTCTCCCCCTCCATCTGACCTTAGGCACTTTACATGTTTCCCTGTTTGTTTTTCAACCATAACTCTGAAATTCTGAAAATGAATGAACACCTCACCCTTCTCCTTCATGAAGTATACCCACACTTTCCTTGTGTGGTCACATCAATAAATGTCACATAATAGCTGCAGCCTCCCATAGACATGGTCTTCGTACGACCCCATACATCTGAATGCACAACATCTAGTGCATTTCTGCTCACATTTATGTCATGTGGAAATACATGCTTTGTTTGCTTTCCAAATTGTCATGCTTCACATATTTTCTGCATACCTTCAACTTTAAACTTTGGCAACCCTGTCACAATTCCTTTAGTCTGCATAGACTTCATTCTCTGCATATTCACATGTCCAATTCTTTTATGCCAAATGTCTATGTCTGCAACAATTCCTGAACCATTTGCAACAATTCCTTTAGTCTGCATAGACTTCATTCTCTGCATATTCACATGTCCAATTCTTTTATGCCAAATGTTTATGTCTGCAACAATTCCTGAACCATTTGCAAACATCGCAACACTCAATTCAGGCATGTTTACATTCAATGTAAACATTGTGCCCACTCTGTTGCCTTTTGCAACCAACCTGTACTTGTCTTTAAACCGAACCTGCAAACCTTGCTCAATCATCTGGCCAACTAAAACCAGATTCTTTGTTATGTTTGGAACATGAAGTACATCTACAAGGTACTTTCTTTTGCCATCCTGCATAGACAATGGCACATCTCCAACATGGGCAATTGGATGAGCAGTGTCATCCCCTGTTTCCACAAAACCTAGTCTTTCAAGGTTTTTCATCTCCTTGAACCACTCCCCATGACTTGTCATGTGGTTCGAAGCACCTGAATCAATGTACCATACATCATCTTTATGTGCTGCTTCAACATTTTCAGACATGGCATTAATGACATGCTGCATAATAAACAACCTTTCATTATCCTCATTGTTTCTGCTTGTTGAGGATGCATAGTTGTTTTGCTGCAATTTCCCATTTTGCATGTCAGCTTGCTTCTTATAACAATTTGTCTGCACATGTCCAGGCTTACCACAATAAAAGCATCCACGTGTATCATTATACTACCTTTGCCAATTTCCATGACCTCTTTGACTCCCCCTGCCTCTGAATTGGCATCTTCCACCTGTGTGTTGTTGTTGTTGTTGTTCACCATTTGAGAATTGTGCCCTTAAGTGAACCATCTTACTTTCATCGACGTTAAAGATTTTGAAATGGTTGGGAACCTTTTGCATGTTAGGATCCTCCTCATTCTCCTCCTTTCTTGCCAGTGCCCTTTTTTCTTTCTGTTCAACTTTAGCCAATGCTTTGTTTTGTTTCTTTCTCTTTGATCTTGTGAGCTTTGTGGGGTTCCTTGTCTCACATTTAGCTCTTGAGGTGTTTATAACATTATCTATCTTAACTCTTCTCCCCAATTCTTAGAGAATTCCTCATGAATTTAAATAGCCTCGATATATCTTAGCCATTGAGCATCCATGGGTCCTCTTTTAAGAATATCACTGCAGTTAGCATGATAATGCTTCTTCTTCATCCATCTCCAAAACTTCAGCCTTGCGGTTTCTCCAAAGCTTCTTTCTCTTGAAATAATCAGGTTCAAACTCTTGCTCTTTCAAAGAGCTTTCCCATAACTCATCCATCATAGATGGCCTTAGCATGTGTAGCATGGTGATCAAAATTTCATCCTTCCAATCTCATTCCACAAACTTTGTTCGGACTTTCCCATGGCATCTATCATGGCTAGTGCATGCATCTAGTTTTCACAAAATCATCATTTAAAAGAGGAGCATACAAGATTTTCTCTTTTCGTGACAATTTTAGTTATTCATGGGTTGTACCTGAGGTTGTTCTTTCCATGGTTTCAGAATCATTTCCAAATAACCCTCCATCTTGGGACTTGTCTTTTAGGTCCGTATGTCTACTTTTAGGATTTGTGAGTCATTCCACACGTAAATTTGATCCATGGACCACTTGTGAACCAGCTTAGCACTCCTCAGAAAAGTTCTACCAAGAATCACATCATATGAATCAGTGTGTCCCCATAAAGTTCATGATCACAAACATATGGTAGTAGTAGGCGGAATGAGAAGACTTTCATCTTTAGGTTCTGCGAAAATCTCGTAGGCTAAGACATGGTACCATCAGCCATTTTTACAATGAGGTTCGTTCGCTCTAAGGTTGGTTTTTCCCATTTTTCTCCTAACATTTCTTTGTGACGATACTTACTTCGCCTCCACCATCAAGGATAGCAAGAGCATGCACCAGTGAAAGTGTTGCATTCGTTTTGCCATTCTTATAATATTTTCTCATTTGGTTGATAGGTATCTAAATTAGTTATGGTAGTCATCCCTTTCTTCAACCAATTCTAAATATTCCTTGATGGGCAAAGGTAAATTTGTCGTTTGTTGGAGGATTGGCTTGCATTCTACCTTCTACCTAGTCTTTTAAATCCATCCACCAAAGTTGGGGGTTTCCTCTCAGATAGGTTCCAATTGGCATTTTTTATCTCTACTACGGAGAGAAACGATGTTAACCCTGCTACATCTCTTAGGGCATTCGATCTCGACCAACATAATTATTGTATAATTGTAGGACATGATTTATTGATTCATATAGAGTATATTATCCTCCTTCCTCAGACATCCTTGAGAACAAATCATTGTTTCCTCCTTCTGATTCAATCTCACCCTCACTCCATTCTAGCACAGGCTCTAGCACATTCAATTATTTTGATTCCCCCGTGGTGTTTTATCCAAGATAGACTGTTTCAGTAACCCGGTTGGCTTGCAGCTGTTCTTCAAGCCTCTTTTGACTTTCTCGGACTATGGCTTGCATGGCTTCTAGTTTCTCTATTTACTTATGGGTATTTACTCACCCACCCCTCTTGGTGTTGGGTTCATCGGCCAGTTTTGGCTTCTTTTCATGTCACCACTTCTTTTTTTCTTACTAGCACATTATCCTAGCGAGATCCTAGCTTGACTTGGTGGTGGTTGCAGTATCGACCATTTCCCCATCCAAACTATCCTAAATTACCATAGTAGAGTCTCCTTGCCCCACCTTCTTAGCCCTTCTTCTTCTTCCTGATGTACGAGTAGAAGATTTAGCTAAAGGTTCTCTATCATTTTTCGGGGTCTTTAGTTCTTGTGCATGAGTCATGGCATTTAAGTGGTTTTTCCACCACCCTTGATCATACCCCAAACATTGCAAGTTCCATGGTTGGATTAGTGATCGTTCATCTTGCTAAAGGCTCTCCTCGGTGCCTCTATAAGGACAGTCCTATGGTCAATTTTGCATTTTACACAACTCAAATTTGGGTGTGTATTGACTTGCGTATTTTGTGGGTTTGTTGCATTGACCTTGTGAGGACACTCAACCACATAGTGAGGTCCTTTTGGTAGTGATAGAATTATAGCAGGGCTCTCCTTGTTGTGGCATTAATCTCATTGCCCTTCCATTGCGCTACAGCTTGGAACATTGGCACCAATGTGTTCCCTTGGATCAAAGAATACTCTGGGATTACCTCCCAAATGTCATCTAACTCCTCCATGATTTGTCAAGGTTTTCATACATATTCTCCTTCTTCTAGTACCTCTTCAATGATCATTTAATTAATTGGCATTATTCAAGGTGCCGATGGTTGTGGTGGTAGGAGAGGCGGCAGTATAGGCACTTCGGATACTCTATACATTCCCCTCATCTCATTTTACACATTTGATAAATTTTCCCTTGGAGATTGTCCTTGCCCACGTGGTGCAGTAAAGGTAATTGTTGTTGTGTGTATAAGGCAACATATAATGTGCACAATACATCAATTAAGGACACTCACAGTGCTCGTGTGATTTTGTCAACATATTGAACACCATACCAACTCTCATCGAGGATATAGATGTTGGTTCATGGGCATTTTGTATGTTCGTTGAGCTACTGGGGCTGAGCTCCGGGGTTTAAGTCGATCTCATGATCTACTTCGCGCGAGACTAAGGGCTGATCTGCAAGCAAGAGAAGCACAGGAAGCGGTACGAGGGTAAGAGCTTCATCTACTCTTCCCTATTTGTGTTGGTGAGACTACACCCTTGTTGGGAGCTCTATGGGAGGCACCGGCAAACGATATGGAATCCCTTGCATCTATTGGTGTTTCAGTAGATGAAGATGATAAGGTGGAAGTCTGTCTACGTGGTCTCGGGCAACAATACAAGGCGTTCAAGACGTCTATTCAGACTCGGGAAAACATTCCCAATTTCACAGATTTGGTGTCTATGTTGATTATAGAAGAGAAGAGCTTGGGTGAAGACCAATAGTCTTCACAAAATAAAAATAATTCAGAGCAACGGGCCTTCTACACAAGTTCAGGAAGAGGACGAGGTAGAGGAGGCCGTGGACACAGCCAAGGAGGTGGCCGAAGAGGTAATCAGAATTATGGCCAGCAACAGCAACAACAACAGTCCAAGAATTCACAACAACAATAACACGCAGGTGGAAGAGGCCAATTCAGAGAGGCAAGGGGGTCAAAGAGGTCGTGGAAATTGGCAAAGGTAGTATAATGATACACGTGGATGCTTTTATTGTGGTAAGCCTGGACATGTGCAGGCAGATTGTTTATAAGAAGCACGCTGACATGTAAAATGGAAAATTACAGCAAAACAACTATGTATCCTCCTCGAGCAAAAACAATGAGGATAATGAAAGGTTGTTTGTTATGCAGCATGTCATTAATGACGTGTCTGAAAATGTTGAAGCAGCACATAAAGATGATGTATGGTACATTGATTCAGGTGCTTCAAACCACATGACAAGTCAACATGTGGAGGTAGTTTTAAGTTCAAACACAACTGTGCCAATCCGATGTATAACTCGAAAATGGACCACAATATCTAGGAGATAAATTAGAGCTAGAGCATTTTTTCATTGACAAAGTCTGAAAATCTTTAGGAACATTAAAATAAACCAACGCTCCTGGTTCAAAAGACCGAGATGAGCGTCCCCTATCAGCATAAAACCGTGCCCTATCATGAGCACTCCTGATAGAATCCCAAGCTTCGGTCAGCATTTCCTACATATCATGCAAGAAATCCCTCGATGCATCAAGCTCGATGTCCTTAAGACCGACATCAATAGGTGCCCTGGGTTGATACCCATACATAAGTATGCACGGACTAAAAAATAATAGCCGTAAATTTAGAACTGTTATAGGCAAATTTCATCATTGGAAGATATTTTTTCCAATATTATGATGATTTTCTAGAGACATATGCACGAAGCATATACACTATAATCTGATTCATATGCTCTGTTTGCCCATCAGACTACTGCGGATGATCGGAGCAATTCACATTCAAAGTAACTTCTTCGTTGTAAACCATTCGGAATAAAGTAGGAAAACATGGCATTTTAACAGCAGAAACCATGGATTCATCGATGCCCCGACATATCCACATCTGTATATGGAATAATTGACGTCTCGAGTTACCATATCAACATAGAGAGTCATCAACGTCTCGATGAGTTACATATGTCTATCCGTAAACCTATCAGGTTGACTATATAAATCACCTAAAGTATGGAACTAGAGAAAGAAATGCCAACAAAGGAAGAATCCAAATCTCCTTATCCAAACACAACAAGATAAACTTGTTTGAACTCTAAAGAAAGAGATTTCAACAAGTGAAAATGTCGATGAGATTACCCTCATCACAACATGCAAGTTATAGATAAAAGAAGTTTATCTAGAGAATGCCCACAAGATAACTTCTAGTGAATTAAGAAAATAAGATTGTCTTTGAATGTTGAGGTCAACATGCTAAGTGATGTAAGCAAAGCAACAATCTTGAGACCAAATTATCCCATAAGATAATATATGTGAGGGATCACTAGCGTCCCATACCACCATGATACCATCCATACATACTTTAACAATTTGAAACTCCCTAGTATGCCGTCTAGGAAATATGAATAAAATCGTGTATAAAAGGAATAAGATGGCCTTATCCAGACTTTCACATACTAAACTTGTCTCTATATACTTGAGACTACATCAAGGAATAACTCTTTATGAGTATATCATTCGAAAAGAAATTAAATTATTGGCGCCTTTCTAATGATAACTACCCAAAATACAATAAAGTTAGGGTAGAAAAATAACTCACCTAGATATATAAGAAACTAGGTATCCGAGTTGGAATATGTACAAGAGTACAAGAAATATACTCCAAAATTACGTGCAAAAAAACGAAGGCAAATGCTACCTTCAAAGCACATGTAATTATTCAAAAGATCAAAAGATCCTTATAAAACCATGGATAAAAGCGTAGAAGCTCCTTAAATCCATAAAAACCATAGTTGATCATAAAAATCAATGCATACCATCTAATGGACATTAATCATGCCAAAAGAAGCATTAAAATTGGTGGCCAACTCATCAATCCCTGGAGTATATGAACATTGTGTCGTTCAAGCAAAACTCCAAAGTAAGCAAGTGAAACACATGTGTGTAGCACTCAATAAAAAACCCCTAGACACAAGTGATCTAGGCAGAACCTGATGAGTCCATATAAAACTTGGAAAACATCCAATAAAAATCCACCAAAACAAACCGATCAACTAACCCATAATAGAATTTGTCTTAGGCTTAAGAAATTATGCACAATCCACACTTAAATAAGTGCAAAATAAATTATCATGGAAAAGTGTCAAAGGTGAAACACACTTTGGACGCAAATTATAGCCATCAAAAGAAATTAAGGAACATGTCCAAAAAGAATGGCTAAACAATGGTAAAAAAATCAGGAATACATCGTTTAGAATTAATCCAAACATAAATATCCATTAATACGAGATATAATCGTATTAATAATATGCGAATAATCCACATCTATCTAATGTTAGCACAAGAAAACATACTGCAACATTAAATAACCCTCGAAAATATTAAATTCTCGAGAAAAAGAATTATCATGATTTTTTTCTAATTTTATAGGACCTCAAAATATGATAATTTTGAATTCCACCAAACCTATCTTATGGCATTCCAAACCTATATTTTTCCAGAAAATTTTTAGCAATTAAATTTGCCAAAATACCATTGATATTTTAAAAATATCAATTTTTAGGATTTCTAAAAATAATTTCAAAATATTTCTAATTTTCCTGAGAATCTTATCATTCACGAAATTTCCAATTCCGCTCGACAATTCTCAGATCGAATGAAAATTTACAATTTTAATGGATTTTTCTAATTTTTTGGGTCAAAAAATATATTTTTAAAGGAATTTGAATGGTCACGGGTGTTCGAAATGGACACACCACATGCCAAACACCAACCCCATATTTTCTCGAAATTTAAAATAACCTTTGTCTAATTTTTCACTAATTTTCAAAAAAAATAAAATTTTTAAATTACCCCGAACGTATTTAGAATACGAACGGTCAAAAAATTTTGAAATTCCAACGGTTTTCCCGGAATGCGGAAAGCCAAAAGTTTTGGAAAAATGAAAAGATAAAAAAATCGGAATGTGAAAGGTCAAAATTTTTTCCGGAATTCGGAAAGCCAAAAGGTTTCAGGAAAACGGAAAGCCAAAGGTTTTCCAAAAGATGAGAAGCCAAGAAATTTCAAGAATAATTTTTCAGAAAATTTTTAGAGATTTTTTTCCTCAAAACCCATATTTTCAGTATTTTTCAGGCTTTTTCCAAGCTTTTTTGAAATATTTTTAAAAAGCTTTTTTTAATAAAAACTTATTTTTAAAAAAAATAATAAGCTTTTTAAAGCTTATATCAATCTGATTTTTTTAGGAGGGGGCATTTTTTTCGCCGGACTACTGTGCGCAGCCTCCCCCCTCCCGCTGGGCGTAGAGCTGTGAGAGAGAGAGGGACTCTCTCTTCTCCCCTCTCTCCTCCCTTTCCTCTCCATTTCAATCTTTCTCCTCCAATCTCTTCTCTCTCTCTCTCTGGTAATCAGAGGGATTAACTTAATCCAATCTTTCTCCTCCAATCTCTTCTCTCTCTTCCTTTCCTCTCCATTTCAATCTTTCTCCTCCAATCTTCTCCCCTCTCTCCTCCCTTTCCTCTCCATTTCAATCTTTCTCCTCCAATCTCTTCTCTCTCTCTCTCTGTTAATCAGAGAGATTAACTTAATCCATGATTAAGTTTTTAATTGAACTTTTTAAATCATAATTATCATTAATTATGATTAATATTTTAAAAAAATCATTTTAAAGAGATTTTCTCACGAAAAAAAAGAAGGAAAAATCAGATTTGAGAGGCGGAGAGAGTCACACGCACACGAGAGAGCATCTCATGCATCAACACGCTGTCCCCTACTGAATTTCAGTAGAAACTGACAGAAATTTGATCGCATTCCCGTGGAAAAAACCCGTAAAAATGTATAAAAATACATTTTTAATCATAAAAATGCTCAAAAAAATCTTAAAAATTTAGGAAAAATTTCTTAAAAATCTAGAAATTCAGGGAATCCGTTCTATTAAAAATATCCACCATATGGTATTTTTGTAAAAATTTTCATTAATACTTGATTTTAACCATAAAAAATAGGAAAAAATAGCATTAACTCACGAAAAATAGGAAAAAATGGCATTAACTCACGAGCAACGTCGATTCGTCCATTGAATTGTGGTAACACACGTTTCAATCACCATATCGATGATCCACGTGCAATTCATCAACACAAATCAATAAAATAATATTTTATTAGTAAATATTAAAATTTACTAAAAAAATCAACAACAATTAACTAGAGATTGCTCTGATACCACTGTTAAAACCCTAAGATCTCTCTAGATAATTGTTATGCATAAACATGCATAAATCAGGCATAAACTCAACCACCCAACCACCCCCGAGCCCAAGGGATGCACACATGAATATAAATGAAATACATCATACCTCTATTAGTCCTAACCCATGCTCCACTAGAGCTTGTTCCCATGCTCCCATGCTCACAAGCCTAATGTGGGTTAGCCTCCTAGTATATGCACACATAATGTGTATATAACATAGCACACATAATGTACATATAACATACTCTGTTAAAACTTTAAGATCTCTCTAGATAATTGTTATGCATAAACATGCATAAATCAGGCATAAACTCAACCAAACCCCACCACCCCCAAGCCCAAGGGATGCACACATGAATAATAATGAAATACATCATACCTTTACGTTGATGTCCCATACTATCAAGAGGTAAAACTCCAATCCAATAGCATGTAGCTAAAGTGTGAAATGGTAGATGAGCAGATATGGACCTCTACACAAGAGACCATAGCATAAGCCTCCAAGCCCCCAAGCTCCCTTGAGTGTGCCCCATGTCCCTATTATATAGGAGGGCCCTCAAGTGACTCTTGACTTTCCATTTCCCATGTGTGACCCTTGGATGCCTGACCCTAATCTTAATCCTTAAGGTTAGTCCTAACCCATTCTCCACTAGAGCTTGTTCCCATGCTCCCATGCTCACAAGCCTAATGTGGGTTAGCCTCCTAGTATATGCACACATAATGTGTATATAACATAGCACATATAATGTACATATAACATACTTCCTCTCTCTCAAAACATTGCACTCTTGCAATGAAAAGAAGGAGAATTGCGCTGAACAATCTCAACCGACTCCCAAGTCAAATCCTCAATTTCCCTATCTTTCCACCTAATTTTGACCTCGGGGGATTAGTCAACTAGAAAGTTTCCTTTTCCTGAATTCAAGAACCTTATCAAGTTCATATGGAACATAGGATAAATAATCGACTTCAACAAGTTTTTGAGGAGTAACTGTGTTATCCTCACCTCCCAGTTTCCCTTTCAATCTATTGATATGAAAGACTGGATGAACTCTAACATGTGGAGGTAGTTTTGAGTTCAAGCGCAACCGTGCCAATTCGATGTATAACTCGAAAATGGACCACAATATCTAGGAGATAAATTCGAGCATTTTTCTATTGACAAAGTCTGAGAATCTTTAGGAACATTAAAATAAACCAACGCTCCTGGTTCAAAAGACCGAGATGAGCGTCCCCTATCAGCATAAAATCGTGCCCTATCTTGAGCACTCCTGATAGAATCCTGAGCTTCGATCAACATTTCCTGCATATCTCGCAAGAAATCGTGCCCTATCTTGAGCACTCCTGATAGAATCCTGAGCTTCGATCAACATTTCCTGCATATCTCACAAGAAATCCCTCGATGCATCAAGCTCGATGTCCTTAAGACCGACATTAATAGGTGCCCTGGGTAGATACCCACACATAAGTATGCACAGACTAAAACCAATAGCCATATATTTAAAACTGTTATAGGCAAATTCCATCATTGGAAGATATTTTTTTCAATATGATGATTTTCTAGAGACATATGCACGAAGCATATACTCTACAATCTGATTCATACACTCTGTTTGCCCAACAGACTGCAGATGATCAGAGCAATTCACATTCAAAGTAACTTCCTCGTTGTAAACCATTCAGAATAAAGTAGGAAAACATGGCATTATAATAGTAGAAACCAGGGATTCATCGGCGCCCTGACATACCCACATCTGCATATAGAATAATCGATGTCTCGAGTTACCCATATCAACATAGTCATCAGCGTCTCGATGAGTCACATATGTCCATCCATATCAACATAGTCATCAGCGTCTCGATGAGTCACATCAGCGTCTCGATGAGTCACATATGTCCATCCATAAACAATCAGGTTGACTATATAAATCACCTAAAGTACGGAACTAGAGAAAGTTCCATAAGAACCATAGTTGATCATAAAAATCAATGCATACCATCTAATGAACATAAATCATGCCAAAAGAAGCATTAAAATTGGTGGCCAACTCATCAATCTGAAGTATATGAACGTTGTGTTGTTCAAATAAAACTCCAAAGTAAGAAAGTAAAACACATGTGTGTAGCACTCAATAAGAAAACCCTAGACATAAGTGATCTAGGCAGAACCTGATGAGTCCATATAAAACTTGGAAAACATCCAATAAAAATCCACCAAAATAAACCGATCAACTAACCCATGATAGAGGCTTAAGAAATTAAGCACAAACCACACTTAAATAAGTGCAAAATAAATTATCATGGAAAAGTGTCAAAGGTGAAACACACTTTGAACGTAAATTATAGCCATCAAAAGAAATTAAGGAACATGTCCAAAAAGAATGGCTAAAAAATGAAAAAAAATCATGAATACATCGTTTAGAATTAATCCAAACATAAATATCCATTAATATGAGGTATACTCGTATTAATAATATGTGAATAATCCGCATCTATCTAATGTCAGCACGAAAAAACGTACTTCAACGTTAAATAACTCTCGAAAATATTAAATTCTCGAGAAAAAGAATTTATCATGATTTTTTTCCTATTTTTCCCTAATTTTCTAGGGCCTCGAAATATAATAATTTTGAATTCCACCAAACCTATCTTATGGCATTCCAAACCTATATTTTTCTAGAAAATTTTTAGCAATTTAATTTACCAAAATACCATTTATATTTTAAAAAATACTAATTTTTAGGATTTCTAAAAATAATTTCAAAATATTCCTAATTTTTCCTGAGAATCCCATCGTTCACAATTTCGCCCGACAATTCTCAAATCCAATGAAAATTTATAATTTTAATGGATTTTTCTAATTTTTTGGGTCAAAAAATATATTTTTAAAGGAATTTGAATGGTCACGAGCACCCGAATGGACATACCACATGCCAAACACCAGCCCCAAATTTTTCCAAAATTTAAAATAACCTTTGTCTAATTTTCCACTAATTTTTAGAAATTTTTTAAAATTTTTAAATTACCCCGAACGTATTTAGAATACGAATGGTCAAAAAATTTTGGAATTCCAACGGTTTTCTTGGAATACAGAAAGCCAAAAGTTTTGGGAAAATAAAAAGACAAAAAAAAAACGGAATGTGAAAGGTCAAAGGTTTCCGGAATACGGAAGGTCTAAAGTTTTTCCGGAATTCGGAAAGCCAAAAGGTTTCAGGAAAACGGAAAGCCAAAGGTTTTCCAAAAGATGAAAAGCCAAAAATTTTCAAGAAGAATTTTTTCAGAGAATTTTTTTTTCTCAAATTCCAATTTTTCTGGCTTCTTTTTCCAAGCTTTTTTTCTTGAAAAATCTCCAAAAGCTTTTTTTAATAATAAAAACATATTTTTTAAAAAAATAAAAAAAATAAAAAATAAGCTTTTTTATCTTATCAACAATTTGATTTTTTCTAAGGGGGGGCTTTTTTTTCGCCCGACTGCGCACCCCCCGGCCTGTGCGGCGCAGAAACCTGAGAGGGAGGGAGTATTCTCTCCCTCCTCTCCTTCTTGTCCCTCTTTCCTCTCCCTCCTCTCCTTCTTCTCCCCTCTTTCCTCTCCCTCCTCTTCCTTCCATTCTCTTTCCTCCTCCCTTCTCGGATTAACATAATATTTCATTAAGGTGATTAATTAAACTTTTAATCATAATCATTAATTATGATTAATGTTTAATTTAAAAAATTCCTTTTAAAGAGAAAGTTCACAGAAAAAGAAGGAAAATCAGATTTGAGAGACAGAGAGAGTCCCACGCACACGGGAGAGCATCTCATGCATCAACATGCTGTCCCCTACTGAATTTCAGTAGAAAATTGACAGAAATTTGATCGCATTCCTGCGGAAAAAACCCGCAAAAATGTATAAAAATACATTTTTAATCATAAAAATGCTCAAAAAATTTCCTAAAAAATTCGGAAAATTTTCTAAAAATTCTAAAAATTCAGGGAATCCATTCTATCAAATATATCCACCATAAAATTTATGGTATTTTTGTAAAAAAATCCATTAATGCTTGATTTTAACCATAAAAAATAGGAAAAAATAGCATTAACTCACGGAATTCCCCCGCAACGTTGATTCGTCCATTGAATTGTAGTAACACATGTTCCAATCACCATATCGATGATCCACGTGCAATTCATCAACACAAATCAATAAAATAATATTTTATTAGTAAATATTAAAATTTACTTAAAAAAATAACAACAATTAACTAGAGATTGCTCTGATACCACTGTTAAAACCCTAAGATCTCTCTAGATAATTGTTATGCATAAACATGCATAAATCAGGCATAAACTCAACCACCCAACCACCGCCAAGCCCAAGGGATGCACACATGAATTATACATCATACGTCTACCTTGATGTCCCATACCATCAAGAGGTATAACTCCAATCCAATAGCATGTAGCCATAGTGTGAAATGGTAGATGAGTAGATATGGACCTCTACACAAGAGACCATAGCATAAGCCTCCAAGCCCACAAGCTCCCTTGAGTGTGCCCCATGTCCCTATTATATAGGAGGGCCCTCAAGTGACTCTTGACTTTCCATTTCCCATGTGTGACCCTTGGATGCCTGACCCTAACCTTAATCCTTAAGGTTAGTCCTAACCCATGCTCCACTAGAGCTTGTTCCCATGCTCCCATGCTCACAAGCCTAATGTGGGTTAGCCTCCTAGTATATGCACACATAATGTGTATATAACATAGAACACATAATGTACATATAACAGTATCTCAGATAGAAGATCTACTAGTGGCTTCATATTTTCTTTGGGGAGTGCTGGTGTAACTTGGAGCAGCAACAAGAAGCGGCCTACGGTTGCTCTATCCAGTAGAGGCCGAGTACAGAGGTGCTGCTATGGCAGCATGTGAGGTAGCTTGGTTGAGAAAGCTACTTGGCAGATTTGGGCTATCAATGGATAGACAAGTTGACATTTTCTGTGACAACATTAGCAGTATACAGTTGGAACCCAGTTTTTTATGCTCGCCACCCACGAAGCATATAGAGGTCCACTACCATTTTATCAGAGAGAAGGTTTTGGCAGGAGACGTTGACCTTGTTTATGTCAGCACATAGGATCAGGTCGCTGACATCTTCACCAAAGCATTAGGTACAGAGAAGCTCCGCAGATTCAGGGCTTTGCTTGGTGTACATGAGATGGAGTTGAGCTCGAGGGGGAGTATTGAGATATCGAGCTCATCTAGTGAGGCAGTGGGCACTGATGACCCGCCTGGGGGATAGACCCCACACTTACACCACTAGCATGGTTGGTGAGATCATGGGTGATATGCGGCCAGTGGGATGACAGGCTGTGTGGTGATAGCCATTCTAGAGACTGGCATAGTTATAGCACCAGCTCATTTAGTTGGGTTCACACTATAGAGAATCCTAGTATGTATTTGGTTGAGTACCTTTTCATATTGTGTGTACTCTTATCTTTGTATATGGTGTGTTGAGTGTTGTGTGAAGAAGAATAAGATTTTCAGCCTCTCACCTTGTGTGTTCTCTTTTAGAGTTTTGTGAGTGTGTGTGCTTGCAAGAGCTCAAGCTCTCTTCTCCCTTGCATCTTTTCACATATGTAAATGCGTTGTTTTGTTTCTTTTCTAACTCTTAAACAATGCAAACAACCATTTTAAATGCTAAAACAATAAAAAAATAACCCTTTTTTTCCCTTCTCCAACAATCTTATCCTCTTCTCAACCAGTCACACAGCTTCAAGAATAAGGGAAAAGGGACTTGTAAGAAGATGACAAGAAGTGCAAATAGAGTATATGCTTACCTTAAAATATCATGGGAAACTTTTTGGCATAATCCAAGCTCATATCTTTGAAGACTCCAAGTTGTGCTAGTGGTAGCTCCGCTTCTTTGCCTCCTTCCTTGAGCTATCACCATAAGGATGTCTTTCCTCATACAAGGACACTTACTCCTCTCTACTCTCACCATGCTCTCACCCTCATGAGCACAAGCACAAGAGGAACATGCACTAAGAATGAAGCTCTCTCTCCTCTCAGCTCTCTATCTCTCACCATAGACACAAGAGAGCAAGGAGCCTTAACACTAAACTCTATCAGCACAAAGAGGGATTTTGTCTTGCACTATGATAATTTGTACAACTAGCCCTTATTCACACATTGGGCACACAAAACTTCAAAAAAGATGAGTTGAATGATTACAAGATACATAGGTTTGGGCATTGCCGGCCATTCTCATAATTACAACATTTATAGTGCTGTTTCATGACACTTATTATGTTATCTCTCATATGTAATGGCGGATAAATGCTAAGTTAACCTTAAAATGGGGTTAGCACTCTTTTAAAGTTTGGCTTCATCATGATACAAATTTTATACACATAGTGTGGAAAGCAATGTAAGAGCTCTTTATAACATAGTAAAGATGCTTCACAAAATACATTTTAGCTCTTTTTGTAGGTGCTAAAAATATTGTTGCAAATATATGTCAAATGAAGCACGTCTTATAAATCAAATCATTTAGCCATTAGTGACAATGTGATGTTTATGAGGCTAAAGAATCTCAATGTAGCATCCAACCATACAATAACATATATAAAACATTTGACGATGAAGCTCTTTATCATTGGCATCTTTAGTAGTCAAAAATAGGGCCAAAGGACTAGAACATCTTTCAAGTTTTTATCTTATAGTTTCCTGCTTGTCTCGATGGAGTAGAGTGGAACTTGTTGGAACCTCATGGAATAAATATGATAATTATATTGGGACAAGGCATATAGAGACAAGTGGAACTTTGAAATAGAATGTACCTTACTACACCATTTTAAAATAAGAGCTATAAAAATATTAATTGAAATTTCCTTGTGGAATAATTTAGTCTTTGATGTGATTAAACCAGTGTCTATTTCACACATAGACATTGATGTTGTCTTGGTCCATATCAAATGTAATAAGTTTGGATTCTCTTGAGGGCTAAAGCTAACAAACTTATATTGATACTTGAACTACATAGAATAGTTCCTTAGAAACTAGAACGCACCTACATATCTAAAAGTTGAGGTAGCATAAGACTATAGTTCAGTAAAATTAGAAGAAGAAAAATTTCTCATGAGAAGATGAATGCCACATTATTGTTTAGGATCAACCACAAAAGACCGTGCTATAAAAAACAACAATGAAGAACCACTTAATCACTATACAACAATGACCCAAGTGTATCGCTTCTAAGAAGACATATCGCCTACTTGCTCATGGTAATAAAAATAGGTATTCATACATGGTTTTTTGAATATGTATACCCTTTCTTAAATGTATACATGGATTTTTAATACCCCAAGTGTAATTTCAGTCAAATGCATTAGTAGCTAATAAATGACACATCTCGTATAATGAAGATTGGAAGTGAACCTAATTAGAATATTCTCTTGTGCAGTCATTTGATATCATCCTATTCTTGTATAATGTGAAGATTTTAAGTGGACCTAATTAGAATATTCTCATGTAGTCATTTTATAGTAATGTGTGCACGTATAAGGAGGCTTCATGTGGCTATGGATATAAAATCAACAAGTGTCTCATTATAATCAATTATAACACTAATGGCATGAGACACACAATCTACTAATTAAAGATTTGAATTACTTTTAATGTGATTCTTGTATCCTAGGGTGAGCTTTGATTGAGGATAGGTCTCTTGACTCTATGGTTAGGAGGTGAGTAAAAGGTTATGCTCCATCATTAACGTGAGAGTTTGTTTAGCAATCAACGTGGGTTTCCACAACATCTCATTCACAAGTTATAAGAGGGGATGCACTTAGCAAAAGTCTCCTAAGATATACTATGTGGCATGTACAAGTTCTTGATAGTATTTAATAGATTGTTTTTTCTAATATTCTATTCATGGGCCACTTTTATGAGTCTTGTTATATTATTATTGACAAAGATGATGGCTTTTTGGCTATGCTTTTATAATGAGGGCTTTAAGGTTGGAAAACTTTAACACTTATGTGTAATTATGTGTGCATATCTTGGGTGATAAACAAATAAGAACAAGAAACTTGTATGAAAACATTGTGGTTGAAAAAAGAAATGTTTTATTTATGGCATTAAGTGAACAAAGACTAAAATGCCAATATCCATATTTGCATAGCAAATCAATACAACATTTGTAACATGAAAGTCAACCCATCTAAGATTTTGAGCATAATGATAAATGCACCTAAAAAAACTTAAATATTAGATAAGTGAAATGAACTTTTTCACCTTCTCATTAGATGACTCCTAGCATTTCGCATCTTGTGTCACTTCCCAAAGCATGATATAAATTAATGTTTATGTTTTGATTGTCTGTTCTAGGGAGACAACATAGAGATTTTTTCTCATATGATACGTAAAGAAGACACTAAAAGGTCATTCAAAGTGTTCGCACTAATTTTCCAACTTTGTCTCTATATATGCCACATAAAAGGAATTTCTAGAATGAATATTAGCTATGAAGTAAGTCAACAAGAATACACATATCTAGAGAGGAGAATTTCATGACACCTACTTTTAAGAGATATAATAGTTCAACACGAAAGGCCACGAAGCAATTATTATCTTCTTAAGCTCATGAGATATGCTAACTTTCCCTGGTGACAAATGTAGGAGATATATAATAAGTAAACAAAGGTCAACAATAAACATGGGTAACATCTTTGTCTCAAATTTACTTTGGAGATCTAGAATGAGTTTAAAAACTTTATTACTTTACCAATAGCAACTTTCGTGATGGCCTTTGAGTTAAAGCTGAAGATTACGTTACGACATAGACTTTGTGTGCACAAAGTGAAAATGTTGATCCTCATAATGCGAACTTGTCATTATCCATAACACATATCAGCCCTGTTTCATCCCACTAATTATAAAGAAAGTTAAGTGGTGTCACGTCTAACCATGTAAGTGATCATAATTATGACTTTTGTGGACTCTAGATTGCAGGAGGCCTTCCTTTTGTGTCTTAAGAGAGTACTAGGGAGCATTTTTCACGTTGGTGGTGGACAGGTATAATGTCTTTGTTGGAATTTTCAGAGGGCAATGTGGGAGTTGCAAACTTTATGAGAATTGATGGTGGGTGGAAGCGAACCTCTTCGATTTCCAAGGGGATGGTGGAGGGTCAAAACACTCAAGGGGAGGATTAGGGGGGTGGTGGGGGGCTTCCCTTTTACCCCCACATGTCACATTCTATTTCCCCCCCCCCCCCACCCTCTTTGCTTTACAAAAGTGGAGGGGGGGCAAAAGGAAGTAGGTGTAGTGGTAACAAAGAGTAAGTTGGGTGCGGTGGTCCAAGGCTCAAGCGAAGGCGAGTGGGGTAGTAGTGAGATTCGAGACGTGGAGGAGGAGGTCGCTGATTTCGCATGCACACAGGCCAATTGTTTTTGTCCACATTGCGAATATATATATATATGTATGTATGTATGTATGTATGTATATATGTATATATATATATATATATATATATAACCAAGACCCTCCGCTGTCACATAGCTACATCGAGTTCCGTGTATGGCAAAAAGCTCGGTGAGCTCTCTGGGAATCTGCGATTATTAGAAAACAACGTCTGCGTGGGCTTTGCAGAGAGGAGACATCTCCTTCGGCTTTCGCGTTCGCTTACTTCGTTTTGAGTGCTACAGTGTGCGTCGGACTAGGAACGCCTCAACTCGTACAAATTTGTGCTGGTCCAATGGAGGCTCAAATGGAATTCCCTTTGGTTCGTTGAGCTTCGTTGGCCAGTCTCTCAATGTCCAGAGATTCCTGATGAAACTTGCCGGGCGCTAGGAGAGCGACAGTGCAACTGGTTTGAGCTATTATTAAGCGGGCGGGGTGACGGGACTGAGGTGGACTGATTTGGTTTGGGGGTTTTATGCTACTGAGTCTGACACGTGTATTTGTCCGTAGTCTATGATGCCCTTCATACACGTCCAAAGCATAGGAACCCAGCCTTCTGAGTTCACATTTCTAGTGTCCCAATTTGCTAGGATTGGCTTCACAATGTATATAGAGTTGGGCATAATTTCATCGAACAACAATCTCGCCATTGTCTATACGCTTTACCATCGCCTCAATGTCTCAAGTGTGCGCTAGCCTTTGTTTTTTTTTTAATAAATGTAAATGCATGTATATATATATATATCAAAAATTACATCAACTATAATCTGATCAGTATTTATATTTGAAGGGATTATTTTTTTACTTAAGGACAGCGAGCATCCTTAAGCACCGCAAGGCACCCTTAAAATTTTTCGGTTGAAGGGTAGCCTTTAGCCCCAAAAACTGAGGACCCTTTGCTTTAATCCACGTACGCTCCACCGTAGCTTTCAAAAATCTCGTGGACCGGATGCTGACGTGCGAACGCCATCTTAACGTTAACGGATAGTCGAGTTTTGCTTCGTCACAATGGGTACGCCCCCTTGCACTTTGGACTAGTTTAAATCGGGTCGGCTTCTACCTCGCGGCTATGCGCCGGCGGCAGCGCCGCTCAGGGGCACTGTTTCCAAAACCGGGGTGATACTGAACCCTGAATCCTGATCATATGTAAGAGAAAACTTCATCAAAGGCGGGCGGCGGGAGGCGGGCCGTGGGCGGCGGGAGCACTATAAAGCGGCGGAGGCGGGTCGGAGTCCGGGCAGTGGGCAGGGAGACTGGGCGAGTAGGACGGTGCCTCGCCCGCGCCCCGGGTGTTCCGTCCCGAATAACCTCTCGTTACTAGTAATAATCGCCCGAAAATCTTGGCGAATACTAGGACACATAATGAGACAGGCGTATGGAAGATGCCGCCTCCCGCATTAAAGCGAGCTTTCCAGCTGCCCACAGCCCCGCACGCGCATGCCAGCCGTGAGAAAAAAGAATTTAGAATCAGATCATGGAATTAACGGGGGGAAATGCACTAGAGGAGGTTGGAATTTGGAGACTCGGAGTAAACTTCTACCATGGCTGCGGCAGTCAAAAATCTTGTATGTCGCGATTCACGTGGAGGGGTGATTGGTACACGTCAGTCAGCTTTCGTGCCTTGTTGTCAGTGCACAGTGCATTCTGGTAGGCATGCTGCTACTCGTTGCAACTTGCAGAACTAGCTGGCGTTGCTAGTAGGCGGGACGCGGGCCGCACTGCGCAGTGAGATTGCAGTGCTCGTAGGCTCGCTTTTGTTGTTGTGGTACGTCCATGTTTCCAGGGTAAAGGCTATGTTAGCTTAGAGGTCGCGGGCTAAACCGGAGTAGCTTTTGTTGTTGTGGTACGTCCATGTTTCCAGGGTAAAGGCTATGTTAGCTTAGAGGTCGCGGGCTAAACCGGAGTAGCGAGCGGTACGCGTGGCTTTTTATCTGCCACGTGGAAGGCCAATCGGGACTCCTTGTGTCTATTGATTGAGACCTATACTAGGCAACGACTAACCTTTAAAAGTATTCCTTAACCCTACACACACATTTATTATTGAGTGCCTTGTTGGTGGGGTCCTGCCTGTTGCCCGTACTAGGCTTTATTTGGTGTGTACAATAGATGTAGCTTGCAACTTGGCTAACATGCTGACTAGGACACTAGAGGGTTCTGAGTGCCGACTAGGACACTAGAATGCACACGGTTAAGGTTGCTGAGTGCTGTCTAGGACACTCTTAAAGAAGTCCTGCTTCTAGGGGCCTGTTCACGCGACCATAACAATGCTCAATTTTAGCCCTCCATGTTTGTGCAATTTAAGGAGAAGCAGAGGGGGAGAAGAGTGTTTTTTTCTTACAAATAGTGGTTTTTGAATTACCAATTTTTTGAAAGGATCTAGATGCATGGCTTTGCAAGGGGCAACCATACCTGTTTTACTTCCAATGACCAAATGGATGACCATTACACCACATTTTCAATGGTGTGTGAACACAAGTCCTAGGTCCTTTTGGAGGTAGAATGGAGTCTTTGGTCTCGTGTGCATAGTGATTGTATAGTGATAGAACAAGTGCGTGTGCGTGTGCGTTGTTTTTTCAAATTTCCAACCAACTTAAAAAAGAAGAAGTAATTGTCTAACGCATGTTTCCACGATGACAAACTGTAGACATTGGTTGCAAAAGGGGACGTTGGAGTGGATTTTGACTAAAACTAAAGCTACATCCAACCACATGAGTTTAGGCATAAAAAGAGTGAAAAACTAACAAATGTGGGAGAAAAAAGTTTGCTCCATTAATCTCTTTGACATTATCTAGAAGTCTCTAGCAAGGGCCACCTTTAGGAAGTGAGCTTTAAAGGGATTGGAAGGTGGGCTTGGAAGGTAAGTGCGTGTGCATGTGCGTTGTTTTTTCAAATTTTCAACCAACTTAAACAAGAAGAAGTAATTGTCTAACGCATGTTTCCACGATGACAAACTGTAGACATTGGTTGCAAAAGGGGACGTTGGAGTGGATTTTGACTAAAACTAAAGCTACATCCAACCACATTAGTTTAGGCATAAAAAGAGTAAAAGATTGAAAGGAGAAGAGTGAAAAACTAACAAATGTGGGAGAAAAAGTTTGCTCCATTAATCTCTTTGACATTATCTAGAAGTCTCTAGCAAGGGCCACCTTTAGGAAGTGAGGTTTAAAGGGATTGGAAGGTGGGCTTGGAAGGTGAAATCATTGGTTGTGTGTTCAACAATAAATGTACGGCCCCTTTAGTTGAGCTAGCAACCCACTTGCTTCTTTTTGGAGATAGGTCGGTTGGCATGGAGAGGTGTCACTACTTACTGCCAACACAATAGCTCGTGCGTGGAAATATGGCCGCCATAGAGAAGGGAGCTAGCTAAAAGGCATGTTCCACGCCCTTGTTAACTGGGTGGCTCAACCAACATGGCATTAGTTACCTCATTAAACATGACATTTGCATGCCAATTGCATGAGGAGAAGCTTACATACACGGTTAAGTTTTCCAATGAACGTTAATAGAATATGTCTACCACCATGATTCTTGCTTAACTAAGGTGTGGGAAAATTGTGCAAAGCCCTTGCTTAACTAAGGTGTGGGAAAATTGTGCAAAGCCCTTGCTTGTGTGTGTGGTTTCATGTTCACAAAGGTAGTGGACAACCTTAACAAAGTAGTTGCTAGCTTGAACGGGTTAGTATATTTTTATGGGCGCAAACAAGCTTGATTTTTGACGGGCGACCCTTCAAAATTGACGGGTTTGGTGAATAATAGCAAGTTTTTTTGTATTTTAGTGTAACTTTTGACGGGCATTTTAAAAATTTGCAAGTATTTTATGGCCAAAATGCTAAAAAAAGAGCACAACACTCGTGAAACTATGGACCATGCACAAAGTAGTTGCTTCGCGTGTCAAGAAACTAGTGCATGTGATCTATCTTCACCTATCCACTATGTGTTTCCTTGTCATTTCTCCCGCTTCTCCCGCCACATGGATGCAAATAGACTTGGGTGGCTATATGTGAACGTGCACACCTGCCTAGAAGCAACACAAACACGCATGTCCATGTGCCCACATAGCACACAATTTTCGTGTCCATGTGTGAATCGTCCATGTGTGAATGGGGCCTGAAAAGTCCTCCAAGCAAACATTTAATTGTTTTTTTTTTTCAGAAGTTTAAAGTGGTTTGAAAAGGGATTGACAGAGGAATTTTGGAGATAACAGATCATCTTTCATTTGTGTGTGTGCTAGTTGAGGCGAGAGGGATGGAAACTCAGAGAATATCCATGTATAGGACTCTAGGTATTGTAATTTGTCTTGTGTGCAAAATTATTATAATATTAATTCATATCACTATCTGATTTAATTCCCCACCGCTATCAGAAACACTCTCCTCATTCTGTTTGTCTGGTTGCCTTTGATATATCTAGCTAGGGTCTAAACCTAGGGTCTAAACGCTAGTACTAAGCCAAATTGCAACGTGCGCCCACTGCCCTCTAGTGCAGGACCTACACACGCACACACACAAGTGTCAACAGCGACCACCACCCTTGCCCTTGCCTCATCCACTTTTTTCCACCTTTTTAACCTGCCCCCTTCGCGCATGCATCGCACTCTCTCTCTCTCTACACACTACTACTACTACCCATGCCCCTTTTCGCTGTTGCTGCCTCAGCCTTTACCATCCCCAGCTTTGCTTTCTCGTTGTAATGCCTTTCCACATTGGGCAACTTATCCCACTGCAATCCCAGTCCCATCTTCTTCTTCTATTATAATTCACTCTAGCAAATCTCCCTCCTTGCCTGTACTTCATGCATTGCAAGCCCATCTAAACTTAAGCACCTTATGCTTCTGCGTATTGCAAAGGCCCTTCTTCAAGAGAAAGGAGCACAGAGCGTGTAGACATACGCTACACTAGCTTCAAAGCTGCAGTGTACTGAACTCTACTCACTACAGTGTTCACCCCGCAGCTGCAGCAGAATTCACCAAGCTCCCCTGTACGTTGCTTGATTGCTTGTTTTTTAAAAAATAACCCATCCATGATGATACACTGGCAGCAATGCTGGCCCCCCTGTGGAGTAGCTGTGTCCCCCTCCCCCGTGCCTTTTGCAATGGCCATCATCTTGCTTCTGTAACGGACGCTTGCTAGCTCTCTTAATACACATTCAATCCTTTCCTCTCTTTTTTTTTTTTATATACAAAGCACACGCCCACAACGCATCCTCCTTTTCTCTTGTCTGCCTTCAATTTTATTTTCAGAATTTCCAACCCTCTTCTTTAGCCAAATAAAAGGGAAAGAAACATGATTAGCGTCAAGGATCTCTACACTGTGCTCAGTGCCATGGTTCCGCTGTATGCTGCAATGATCTTAGCTTATGGCTCAGTGAGATGGTGGAAGATTTTCACCCCTGTGCAATGCTCCGGCATCAACCGCTTTGTAGCTGTGTTTGCAGTGCCCCTTCTGTCCTTCCACTTCATCTCCAGCAACAATCCATACAAGATGGATGGCCTTTTCATACTAGCCGACACCATCTCCAAGCTGGCCATTCTGCTGGTGCTTGCCGCCTGGGCCAAATTCTCGCGCAACGGCAGCCTGGACTGGATGATCACTCTCTTTGCACTGGCGACTCTCCCCAACACTCTTGTGATGGGAATACCCTTGCTCACAGCCATGTATGGTGGCTTGTATGGAGGCCTCATGGTGCAGCTGGTTGTACTGCAGTGCATTATCTGGTACACTCTCATGCTCTTCCTTTTTGAATACAGGGCGGCAAGACTTCTTGTGATGGAACAGTTTCCAGAGACGGCCGCCTCCATCATCTCCTTCAAAGTGGAGTCAGACGTGGTGTCCTTGGATGGCAGGGAGCCTCTCCAGACACAGGCTGATGTGGGTGAAGATGGCAAAATCAGGGTCACCATTCGTAGGTCGACCTCTTCCCGCTCACAGGCTTTGAACCCCTTCGCCTCACCGCGCAGGTCGCTGGGGCTGGCATCCATGCCCTCATCCAAGGCCATAACGCCTAGGCCTTCTAACCTCACAGGCGCAGAGATTTACTCTGCGTACTCATCAAGAAACAACACACCACGAGAGTACGGCATGAACAACCCGGACCTCCATTCACTGATGTCAACAAGGGCGGTAAGTCCCAGACAGTCCAATTTCACTGCTTCTGATATCTACTCTGTGCAATCATCTCGCGGGCCAACACCAAGGGCTTCAAATTTCAATGAGGACAACTACAGAGAGGTGAGTGTGCCTTCAAGAGGAGGAATGAATTCGCCCCGTCTACCTCCCCCGCATGGATCGTACAGCCATAGCTATGGCTTGAGAAGCCAGGGTCCCAGTGCTATGCCTCTGTATGATCAGACTGGCCCTTCTGCAACTGCTGCACATAGCAACACCAATAGTCATGCGAATTGGCCTACTCACTCTGGAGTCAATATGGGCAAGTTTTCACCTAAAGCTGCTCAGATATCCAAGAAAATACCAGACGCTGGTACCTCCCCACGGTTGGATGATGATGGCAAGGAGCTTCACATGTTCGTGTGGAGCTCCACAACTTCACCTGTATCCGAAGCTGGCATGCACACGTTTGGAGGCACTGATCTTACCACGAATGACAATATTAGAGGTGGCCCTGAACCTAAGGAAGTGAGAATGCATGTCACTCCTCTCAATGACCATGCAGCAAATGGCGGTAAGCCTTATCCTTCTTTTTTGCAAAATTGAAAACTATGAATTGGCTTAGTAGATTGTTTCTTTAAAAAACTGACTCCATTATATAATCTCCTGCAGCAAGCATGCATGAACCCCTGAATCAGCCAGCTCTGGCACCTCCTGCTCCCTATGTTGGTGAAGATTTCAGCTTTGGGAGCAGAGCAAAGTTCCCTGGAGACACAGCCTCACCTGTGGATATACATAGGCAAAGTACATCCAAGTCCTTAACCACCCCCCTGTCCCCTAAGTTGCCAGGGTGTGGAAAACCTAAGGAAATGCCGCCAACACGTGTCATGATCAAGCTTATTCTGCAGATGGTTGGTCGGAAACTTCTCCGGAATCCTAACACATACTCAAGTTTGATCGGCCTAATCTGGGCTCTTATCTCATTTCGGTCAGTAACTGTGGCATCCACTTCATATGTTTTGTCATGACCTACTTTTGGTATTGCTTGGTTGTTGCATTTAGTGTTGCCTCTTTGATGCATACTGCTTTGTATGTAGCATATGTTCTTATCCCTGTACTGATGTATGGTCTTGTTCATACCAGGTGGAACATTAGCATGCCAAAGATCATCCTCAACTCAATAAGTATTCTATCAGATGCTGGTCTGGGCATGGCCATGTTCAGTTTAGGTAGAATTCACATGCATAGTTGGTTGTTTGTTTTTAAGGACTACACTTTTCTCGGTCATAGTAATCAATTTGATTGTATGTTCCAGGTTTGTTTATGGCTCTGCAGCCCAGACTCATAGCATGTGGCACATCCTTAGCTACTTTTGCAATGGCGGTCAGGTTTCTGACGGGACCGGCAGTAATGGCTGCTTCATCGATTGCAGTTGGTTTAAGAGGTGTTGATCTACATGCAGCCATAGTACAGGTATTAAACTTACAGTAGTCACAGCTTATCATGATTATGTGGATGTGACATCAGCTGCAGCATCTACCTTACATACTTCGCCTGTCCTTTGATGTGCATGCATAGATTGGAGCAGGAAGTCAGCTGCAACCTAACTATGCTTTTTTATAAGATAGATTACTGTGCCTAGGCCCTAAATAAACACACATGTTTTGTATTTTCAGGCTGCCCTTCCTCAAGGGATTGTTCCGTTTGTATTCGCGAGGGAGTATGATCTGCACCCAGATATTCTCAGCACTGCGTATGTTACCACCTCTATATATTGCTTAAATGCCATAATCTTGTTGCCTTTTCAGGGAGAGAGCCTTTCTCTTATGGTGATTAGAAGGCTTGTTATGGATCCAAGCAAATAAAACCTCTAAGCTGGTGCATGTTATTGACAAACTTATGGTTTTGCAGGGTTATTTTTGGCATGCTTGTGGCATTACCTACAACATTGCTTTACTACATTTTGCTGGGACTATAAGGAAAGAGGCATGATGGTGGCTAAGGGTGAGGAAGTCACCAGACTACACATAATGATCTTCTGTCTGAGCTGCTATAGAAGGCAGGGGCCATTGGTCACCTCCATTATAGCCCCTGGTGTTGCTAACATTCCAAGAACTTGGTTTGAAGGGCATATAGGGGTCAACATTGGTATATGGGGTAGTAGTTTTCAAAGCAATATCTTTGCCAATGATCTTAGGCCATTCCTTCATGGTGTCCCACAATTTTGCAACATGGAATCTATCACAGACAACATGTTTGTCGCCATTTTGCCTTGTCTTTGTACATCTTCCTTCGAAGGCAGGATTCCATTTGTCCCAACTCATTGGCTTTCTCACCCCCCACTTTGTAAAATATGTACATGTAATTGTTGAAACCAAAGTGTGGCTTTGCTTAATTAGATCATCTCAGTGTGGTTGTTGTACGCTATCCTGAGTAGAAACTTGTGTTGAAGATGTTGTGGCAGTGATGGCATATTAATTGTTGTAATCTTATTGCTGTCATGGTGGCCTTGTCTCTTAATTTTATTTTAGGGGATACTGAAGTCTCTAAGAGAGGCCCACAAACCTTTAAACTTTTATGCTGTAAGGCTTCTAGGTATGCCATCATATTCATAGGTATCTCTGGGCAGGTTTTCCTGAAGGTTCACTTGTTCAACCTTTGTAGTTGGGCGAATGCAGAAGAGAGAAGAGTGTAATAGAGTTGTGGGTTTCATCAGAACAATTTTAGGCCATATGTTTGGGTTGATCTAGACTACTTACATTTATGGAGACTATGAGTCATTACATCTATAAATTTGGGCAATATGTTTGGGTTGATCTAGACTACTTATATGTATGGAGACTATGATTCATTACACCGACAAATTTGGATGTACCCCTCACACTTTGATTTATGGGAATTAGAACTTGATTTGTAATGCGATTATGCTTATCTTGTGTTTAGTAATATCTTCAGTAGGATTAACTTTCTTGCTTAATCATGACTTCGATCATTTTCCATGAACCCTAAAGGGCCTTTGTAATTTTTAAGTTCGTGACCTTTGTTAGATTGAGACCCTTATGCATCGACATGTTGTTTCTCTTGGTGGGCATTGCTCTAGCCTCTTTACTAAGTCCCCCCCCCCCCCCCCCTCTTGCTTTAGTGACCTCTCCAAAGGCTTCATCATAAGTTTCTACATCATCGGCCATGGCTTACACGTTCTTTGGGTGTTGAAGATCCTTCTTAGGTCCTAGTCACCGCTTTCTCAACCTTCTTCCTTATTTCCTCCCGTACCCCATTAGATTGATTACACCTCCCTCGGTGATGTATCCATGTTTTGGACTCCTGCTTATACCTCCATGAGTAGAAGTATGTTTATTCCAAAGTTCTAAAAAGACAGTTCAAGTGCTAAGCAGAGTTCACGTCTTGTGGGAATGTTCATTGTGATCTCTTCCATGTGAACTGTGATGGTCGTCCTTTCCATGTGAACTTTCCAGCTGAACCTCGCCTCCCTTGGTGGTGATGCCCTCATCAACTCCAATTCAAGTGTTCACCCCCTTGAGGGATGGGTCTCGTTACTCTTCCCTAGTTTGCAGATGCATATAGCTCCCCCCTCAAGTCCTCTTTCAAGTGTAGGGATGCTTACCTTGGTTCCAGACTTAAAATTAGAGAAGGATGTGGCTCAATTGCACGAGATGTTGATGGACCTTGCTGAAATCGGACAACAGTTGGGACAATAGTTGGGTAGTTGGTGAAGATCAATCTTGACATACGGAGTTTCAAAGAGTCCCTTCACCCTTGATAACTTTCCTATTTGTATTTACATGAAGTGTATCGATGTGTTACATTTGCATAGGCATGCATCCCTCAGCGTCTCTTGCTTACCTACCCATGTCCACATTAGTCTATTGGGTTTTGCATGCCCTTGTGCAATGAATGATCACTTTCCTATTTGTATTTATAAGAATCGATGTGTTGCATTTGCGTAGGCATCATCGTCCCATCATAGCACCTATTCGTATTTAAAAGAAGTGTATCGATGTGAATAGTACCATTGGTGATATTATAGGATTATTATGAGTGCAGAAGTTAATGTTGGCAAGTTCTATTTGGCCTACGATATGCCATATTGCAAGTGAAAGTTATTACAGGTAAACAATGTTGGATAGTTTACCTCAGATTGTGAGTGAGAAGCTTGACAAGAATAATTTTCAAGCATGGAAGATTAGGATATAAAAAACTTCCTCATGGGAAAAGGATATTGGGAGTTCATTAAAGGTGATGAAGGAGGCAGAGCTCCTAAAGACAAGAATTCCACTCCACAGTAGGCCTTTAAAAGCATGGCATGAGAGGGCCATTAAGGTTGTGCATTGGCTCTCTATTACTGTGTCAAATTCTATGATTAGCTAAGAGGATGTGGGGACACCTAAAGTATCTTGATTAAGCTATATAGCATGAGCATCAAGGCTATGAAGATGCAATTAAGGCAAGAGCTACATAATGTGCAAATTAATAAGCTATATATTAATGATTACTCATTTAAGGCGAAAGAGCTAGTAGATTATTTTGCCTTTGTTGAAGCACTAGATCAATTTTAAACATCTATTCAAACTCGAAAAAATTACCCTAACTTTTAGGACCTTATAATCCTTTTAATGAGGGAGGAGATGAATGTTAGGAGTAAATCATCCTTCGATAATATGTAGGAGTAGACTTTCTACTTAGACATAGTTACCATAGGCCAAGGTGTAAGTCGATATGAGAACATGAGTCATGCATATAATAACAATAGAATTCCAATTGCAAGTGAAAGAGGCTACTCTAGAGAGAAGGAAAGCTAGAGAGGCTAAGGTGGATGGCAAAAAAATCATAGTGGTATAGAGTGCTATTATTGTGGAAAACCAAGGCATATACCTCTTAACACAAGGACAATGTTGATTGGATCTTACAAAAAGATGGTGCTCATAAGCACCATTCATACTTTATCATTGCTAATTATTATTGATCAAAACCATTTTATAGGTGGTGCTTATAAACACCTTTTAGGCCTTAGACACGTCAATAGTTTTTCATATGTTAAAAAGACAGATAATCTAAACAACCAAACATTAGTGTTGGACAATGTTGATTGGATCTTACAAATAGATGGTGCTCATAAGCATCGTTCATACATTATCATTGCTAATTATTATTGATCAAAACCATTTTATACATGGTGTTTATAAACACCTTTTAGGCCTCAAATACTTCAATAGTTTTTCATATGTTAAAAAGACAGATAATCTAAACAACCAAACATTAGTGTTGGATAAAAAACATGACCATGGCTTTAACATTTAAATCACATAATAAACCAATAAGCCACAAAAGAATCCTCATTCATCGATCGGTCACACAAGCCCTCAAGTGTCTTTACGTAGATGTTTGGTGGAATTTTGATCCTTTTTGGAATCATATTTTCCTTTGTGATCCATGTACATATAATCAAGTTCACATCTTCCCCAATGAATTAGATCTTTCCTATTACACATCGAATATTTATTCCAACAATTGGCATAAACCTCAGAATCACTTGCATACTGTTGTTTAGTAACTCTACTACCCAATACTATATTCAAACTTGCATGTAGCTCTTAGATGAATTGTTTTACCTAGCTAAATTAGGAATTGTTGAATCTACTGGTCAAATAAGGACACAACCTCCCTTTCTAACATCAGTCCCATTGGTTGAAATGCTTCCATAAGCCTTTTCTTGACTAGACCACAATAGAGTGATCATCGAATTCTTCCATCCCTAAGAAGTTATCATCAAGATTCTCATCCAAGTTTGATCTATTTGTCCCTTGTGTTCTTGGCCAGAAATTTATGTGTACAACCCAACATTTTGAACATTAGATGTATCTAGCTCTTGTATCATGTTTTTTCAATACTTGATCCACTAGATGCACAATGTGAAAGCTCATTAGGTTCTCTGGTAGCCTTTTGAAATCACTATGTTGTGTATAGTTTTGCAAATACTCTGATGATGCAAATGTAACCATGAATTATTGCTCTACCCATTTTTGTATGATTCCATCCCTTTCAAATAACTCTCTATTTAGAAAGGGAGTTGTTAGAAACAGAGCTATACATGGCAACTTCCTTGTTGCCATGTATAGCTCTTTGCATACCATTCTCAAATTGTCCATTGCACCAATAAAAGTATGTCCTTAAAATACTATAAGATTCCTCTCTCCATCTTTTGAGGTGTAAAGGTGTAAGAACCTCCCCTTTTGTTCTTGTAATTATTTCCCTCTCTGAAATAAAAGAAAGATCTTGTTTTACCCTATTTTGGCCTAGAGAGAGATAATCCAAAATTGAGATATTTTTTGATATAAAAATCCTCCTAGTGTCTAAAATGGTTTTTCCTAAAATAGTAATTCAAAAAGAACTTTCCAATGTGCATTTAGAATTAATTGAAAATGTGTATAGGACCTTAGCTTAAGGGTTAAGATTTTCAAAAAAATTTGGATTATTGTCCAATTAAGGTTCCTATGGACCAGTAAGATTAATCCAAGTGTTGGGATGAGATAAATCCAAAGAATAAAAGAAAATACCCAAAAATGAGTAAATGCTCACATAAGATGAAGAGTTGACTGAGTACAAGGTTTATTAGTTAAAAACTATGAGATATTACTAAAAAAATGAGATATTTTGAAATAATGATACATTTTTGACACCTTGGTAAGGAGGGAGGAGACTTTGAGGTAGGCGCATATTTCACACGTGTGGATGAGTTTTTAATTCAAAAAAATTGTGATATTTTTATCTCTCCTCTCTCCTGGATCAAACCAAATAAAAAGGGAGCCAAACTGATCCAAATCTTGTCCAAATTCAGCCAAATTAAAGCTGAAAAATTCTAGAACTTAGTTGGACTCAGTTAGTGGTCTCCCTCACCAAATTCAGTCAAATTAAAGCTGGAAAATTCTAGAACTTAGTTGGACTCAGTTAGTGGCCTCCCTCACCATATGTGACGTGAATGGATGTGATGTGGATCGGGGTAGATGTGAATGGATGAGAATGGATGTGATGTGATGTGATGTGGATATAGGTAAATGAGAATGGATGAGATGTAATGAGGATAGATGTGATGAGATGTAATATGATGTGATTGGATGAGAATGGATGAAGGACGATGAGAAGTGTGAAAAGATGAGAGTTCGTTAGAAACTGTAATTATGACCTATTTTCAAATGACTATTTTATGTCAAGAATGTTGGGGAAGTATTGTGATCATCTTGTGAATGAGGTCGTAGAGACCTAAGTGATAAAGTTGCAACAGCTGTGAGACAGAGAGTCAATGGAGGACATCTCGCGTAGCAAGGTTGGCCGAGGCCTTGACCAGCCTCGGTTCAATTTAAATGGTGAGCTTCCGGTACGGTGGATGAGGGACCAAGGAAGCGGCCTATGAGTGAAGCTCTAGGTGACCTGCGAAGGATCGCAGAGGGCACTGACCATACGGTCCTCGGGCTCCAGGTCGCCGAAGATACCCACGCGTGCGTCGAGGAGGAAAATGAAACAAGGTGTTAGAGTTGTTTTCTGAACTCGGGCATGGATCTGGTTGATTGACCTTGCTGGTCCTCAATGGAAGAGTACATGGCTCTTTTATATGGATCTGTTGGTTAATCTTGCTGATCTTCAACGGAGAGTCCATCTGGATTTTTATACGTGAATATATTTCCGGGTACTATGAGCTAGGAACTATTGAAAAGACCCCTGAGTCAACAGGTGGTGAGCATTCTAGTTGCCAATGATGCCATAGGTACACCGATGAAAGAATGATTGGAAATTAGAATTCAACCAGATATTTTGGAGGATTATGATCAGTGATACTATGGTTTCATTAAGAGATTGTTTTAAAGACAGCTGAATTTATGAAACAGGAAATTTCAATTTGGGTGTGTAAGTGGTGTGACTATCTTGAACTTTGCTTGAACCTTCGACTAGGGAGCCTAGGAACTCTTTTCCCTGGTACCCGGGACAAAACATAACCAAATTTCTAAATGGATCCTATCACTACATTGGTTGGGCAGTTGGTAACCCATGGAACTAGATGGGGTTAGGCTGGACTGATGGATCCCTAAAACAAGACTCAATTCTATTATGGTACGATAGATGAAGTAAATCCCGGATAGTCTTATTCTATGGAAAAGAATCAACGGCTGTGCCTGCCGATGAGGAAAAAAGCGTTGGTCTCTATGATCCAAGTGCAAGCTTCTTCCTTGATCTGACCATGAGACTTACAGGTTTAGTCAGATCAGTTTGGTTAATGGTGATGACCTTGACTACGTTAGAATAAAAATATCCTGGAGGAATCGCCTGTGCTTTCTGGGCGAGGGAAGTTTTTCCAGGTTTAGTTTTGGAAGAACCAAGGGATTAGTCTCTTGTTTGGATATCCGTGGGCGAGGCCCGGAGTTAGAGGCTCTGCCCTGCACAAGAAGTGTTACTTCCGCTGCTAGCACCCCCGAATTCGTTGCGCGGAGCGGACAGGGATCTTTCAAATACCATTCTCTATAACATATCTTCTCACCATTTGCAAATTTGTGAACCTATATTTCCTTATTCCTACATCATCAATATGACACACCATGCTGAAAGAGTCATACACATAGTTCCTTCAAACATGAAGGCATTGTCCCCATATAACCCTTATGTAAATTCAACGCTACTCTCAACAGATTAATAGCATTTTTTTAAAACAAATGTTAATGGTGTGTCATAATGATATCCTAAAAGAAGAGCCTACTATTAACACCTCCTTAGCCTTTTTTTAAAACAAATGTTAATGGTGTGTCATAATGATATCCTAAAAGAAGAGCCTACTATTAACACCTCCTTAGCCTTTTTTTAATCGTATGATGCCTTCTCTTTTTGGCGAGGTAAGGAATCAAATCTTTCATTGAATCCATTGTTTCTCTACTTACGTATTCCAACCAATAATGGAAATCCATCTTTGGAGATGAGTCATTTGATAAGCCACCTCGGTAGATTGACATTGTCCACTCTAGACACTTTTGACTTCAATTACCACACCCACATCTTCTTCTCTAATCATTTCAAAGTTCATTGTCTCAAACTAATGGACCAGGATAATAACTCTAGTGCCAATGCAATTAGTTTTGTCCGATGTAGGCAAGGTTGGCCTTAATAACCACATCCACATCTTCTTCTCCAAGCACTTCAAAGTTCACTATTTCATAACAGATGGAACTCTAGAGCCAATGCAATAGTTTTGTCCTCAAACGATAGTAAAACATTTTTCTCTCTCCAACTATCTCGCATAATACTATCTTCATATGGGACCAAGCTCATTTCATCATCACATTCCATGGTTATTTCAAAAAAATTTGGTGCTTTTGGAGTTGTGCATATCCTCTATAAGCATTCCTTATCCCACTTGACCATACTCCCGATTTCTTCACATACTATGATTACATCCATTGTAAGAAATGTAGGGCACGTCCCTGTTAAATCATTTTATAGAAATTAACACAATGCCATCACCAAGAACCTCTCCATGATAATAATCATTTGCTTTAATTGCATGGACCAACCCATTAGCCATTGTTTCTCCATTGATGAGCATGTTAACACATTCTTACGATTAAAATTGAAGGGCCATTTCACCTATCATAAGATTACAAATGATGTGAAAGAATACGTATTGTATAGAATTCAATAAAAAATCATAATCTATGGCTAAGAGAGTCAGTCTTCACATTGAACTTCTGTCAAACATTTTTTAAGAAATCAGCCTCTTCCTTTGGACTCAAGTTCAAATCTATCTAATATTTGAAAATCTCACTCAATGCTTAAAGATTTGCAAGTTTAAATCTCCACCAATTCCTAGAGATTTGGACTTGAGTGTAAATCTCTAGATGTTATAGAGAGATTTGGACTTGAGTCCAAATCTTTGCTTGGACTTAAGTCCAAATCTCCAAGAGTTGATGGATATTTTTTGAATCTTAATTTCTCGGGTCAAGGCTTAAAAATTTGGGCTTGAGTCCAAATCACCCCTTGATACCCAAATATTTGGACACAAAATTTATCCAACATTTGCAAATATCACTCAATGCTTGCAAATTTGGACTTGAGTCCAAATCTCCCATGTGCAAGTCTAAATCTCTAGCCAAAGTGTCAAAATCCAAAAGCGCTAGCTAGAGACTTGATTCAAGTTCAAACATCTTATCTTGATGTTGTATTAAGATTTGGACACAAGTCCACATCTTAATGCACTGGCAAAAGATTTGGATCCAAATTCAAATCTCAAGCCCAAAAGTTGAGAATATAGATTTGTGTCCAAATGTATATCCTAAACTCTTTGGCTAGAGATTTGGACTTGGTAAAATTTTGGCATGATTGGCGAGGGATATTTGGCCAATGCATTGATATTTGGAATTGTATCAACTAAATCTCAAAGTTCACAGTCCAATCATGTAGACAGTGCACCTCAACCAGGTTTACAACATTAGGTGGCTCAATTTGTCAGCTTAAATCCCTCTCACTGCTATAGTTGGTCTGCCGTCCATGCAATTTAAAATTTCTTTAAACTTCAAAATAAAGAAATGAAGAAGAAGGAATCCAATAAGGGTTCCAATAGTTGTGCCTCTGACAATAATTCTAAGAAAGAGCTCAACTGATGTCATTGTCCTTCATCAAGATTTCTCACTTATGGCTATTTATAGTTATAATCTTGAATAGATGCGTGTCTTAGTGCAATTGTCTCGTTGACAGTTGCACTGTCATTTACAATTATAATCTTGAATAAATGCATGTCTCAATGCAATTGGCATTGACAGTTGGTTTCTTGACAGTGGTGCTTCTAAGCATATAACTTCTCAAAGAAGTTTGGTCAATCATATGGAGAATACACAAAGTGGTCACATTGTTACATGTACCCATAATGCCTCTTACACTGTTAAAAGTATTGCTACTATTAGTGGTGAGGATCTTTGTCTTAAAAATATACTTTTTGTTTCAAGTATTCACAAAAATTTTCTTTCTATGCCTACTCTAGCAAGGGGGTTCTTAATGTTGAATTTGCAGATGATAAATGCATTGTTTGTGGACAAATAACATGATAAACAGATTGTGCTTTTTACTAGATCTTTGACGTAGGAGATTTATACAAATTGGACATGTATGACAAGTGTGATGTTGCTTGTCTAGTAGACACTTCTAATGAAATAAAAGATGCCCAATTGTGGTATGCTAGGCTTGCCTACATTTCTATTGGTGGTTTAATGCTTTTAAAACATGGGATGTTAGAGGATCTTCCTCACCTTGATCCACCCATAATTGAAATTGCCTTTTCACTCACACACACCGATTAAACGAAGTTCACATGCACTCCGTTGAAAACAATCCAAAATGTGCATACAATTATTTTCACATATCATGTATAATTTCGTATGTCCAATCACATAACACAAAGTAACACATTAGTGTCACATCATCAAACACATATCTCCTTGCAGCATGATTGTGATCCTTAACAAGACGGCTCCTAGTGTTGAGCATGATCCACTATTCCAAGGAGCTGCTTTCACCTAGTCTCGTTACCAGTAGTAGAAGTTTGTACATTCTAGCGCCCAGTAGTGTTAGGGGCTAAGTGTGTCTAGTGGCATAGTTACCAGGCTCCACCTTGCTTGCAATCAATCTAGATCCACTTCCTTGTCATCACAGTAGTTGTGCCAAGATCACACGCATGTTCGATTGAGAGAGGGGTCTCAAGAGCCACTTCCTTCATCATAATAATCATGCCAAGATCACACTCATGTTCGGTCGAGAGACGGGTCAAGGTCTCGGACGATCACCTTCGTGTGATGCACCCTAATGAATAAAATGTGCATGACAATCCATGAACCTGTGTGGTAGCTTTTTAGGCTTCCACAAATAGACAACACATATGTATCACATGAATAAAGTGTCCAAATATTAATTCAAGACGTGGATTCAAATAACATGCATCATACTTATATCCAAAGTAATGTAAACTATCGCAAGCTCAACAGATATCATAGCTCTCCAGTCAAAACTCCGAGCAAGATGAATTTCCTCTAGTCACATATGACCTATGAAGTTTTTTTAAGACATTCCTTTTCCAAGTCAAACGGCCAGGGTAGAGTCGTTCATGTGCAATGAGGGTCTTTCTAAGGTCAAGTGGTTATTTCTCTTATTTGGATTTTGTCATCTTGATGTTTGTTATCTTTAAGAGTCTTATGGTCCTACTTTAGTGCACTTCTATGTACATAAGACTAGGAATCTTCTTTTACTTAGAAATCTCCAAAATGTGTTACCTAATTTCTATTCAAATTTTTCATTTGATTAGGGGCTTATCCCCTCTTGACTACAACTTGAAAATCCTATTGTAAGCTTCCGGAGAATGAAGGATTCTCTCTCTATATCTTGGGTCTTCTCTATGTAGGTGTAAGTATTTTCTTTTCCTAGAATACTAATTCTGACTTATAATTTGATAACACTTTGAATTTTTAACTTAATTATGGTCATACTTTACATAACTAGCACATGTAAGAAACTCCTCTTTCTACATTATTTCTCTTCAAGTATGATATTTTTAAATTTAATCCTAATCGTCCAATCTCTATTCTATGCCCTTATTCTATCAATAAAGTGTATTAAATTGTGCACATCAATGCACATGTGTCTTTACTTTCACAATTTTCTAGAGAGATAAAATTATGGATTTACACATGTCTTTTTCAAAAATAGGGTATGGATTTACACATCTGGGTAGATATTGTGCATCTAGTGCCCTTAATTAATGGAATAATCATGACTTTCTTTCTCTAAACTCTAGGATAATTATTGATCTAATCTATATAAATTTTTTTAAATCTAAGTCCCTCTAAAAATATAATTTCTCTTATACTACTAGCTTTACCAAATTGAACCCTAATTCACATGAAATATACATGTGTGTGTACGTGGGTTTTTCTTGGTATATTATATTTAGCTAAAAATCAATAAAATACCCAAAGTTAGTGTGTAAATATAATGTATGCTTCATTGAGATAAAGGTCAACACACCTACATCCTTAATAGAAACTTACTAGGGTATAATGTACTAAATTAGATAGTGAATGATTAAAATATTTATTTAATTAAAATCAAGGTATCTAACTCAATTTAATTACAAGAATTAGCAAGAGAAATTTTAATTTTTGAATATGAGAGTTGACTATAATTTTTTGGCCTAGCTTGGGGGTTGGAGTAGGGTAAATTTTTTGTGAAGTATAAAAGCTTCACAAGTCCCTAGAAGTCCATGATTTTTTCTCAATATGCCCCCAATGTGCTATAGTGTCCCAAGGCTCTTGCGCATAAGTATAATTAATATACCCAAAAGTACAATATAATGATTAAACTAGGTGAAAGTGATATGCATGTGCTGGAAAACTCCTGCAAGCACAGTCTCCTTCCCTAGGTGAAAATTCATGGATTTGCCAAGGGCTAGGGGGCCTTTATATACTAGAAAATAATGGTTGACCACTTCACAATCTCTCGTAGTTAACTCAAGGTTGTTAGCTTAAAATATCCATGCAACTAAACCTTAATCTTCATGCAACACATCCAACCAATGCCACTTGCATCTAACTCCTACATCAAATTAACAAACTCATTTAAGTATAACTAGAGTTTTATATTAGCCTTGAATCTTATTTGCTTATTTTATATTTCTTTTGCACACCACAAAAATTATACCTAAGGTTTTATACTTTACCATACAACCTTAAACTTTAGAATTTACCCATTCAACCTTAGCCCAATTAAAATATGCACTCTTCTACTCACAAAATTTGCTAAGGCTAATGTTTACACATGTTAACACATTTTATCTACATATGGATGTATTTAATTTTCTCAAAATAACTCATTAACACACGTTAGAATGTGGATTATTTAATTTTCTTGGAATAAATCATTTACACATGTTGGTATATGAATTATTTAATTTTCTTGGAATAACTCATTTACATTTAATTTTCTTAGAATAACTCATTTATTTCTTTCGTAAAGTTTTCAATATTTTTTTCTTTTTTTCTCTTTCTGACTCTAATATATGTAGGGGGTGCACATGGGAAATCCCCAAATAAATTTGTGCACATGCCAACTTAGCTAGTTTACTTAATTTTTTAAAAGAAATTGGTATCTCAGACTCCCAAGTTTCTCACTGCATCCCTTAAAAAATCACATTCTCTCACTAGAAAGTGCACCTTAGAAAATAATAGCTTAGTTTAAATTATGGCATAGGGAGAGGATCTTACATTCCCCCACTTGAAGATCTGAGATGTCCTCATCTCGCAAACTAGGGATAGTCTTTATTTAATTCTTTATTTTTTTTCCAAGTGGCATCTTGAGTCGGGAAAACTTCCACTTAACTAGATACTCCTTTAAGGTCCTACTTCTGGTTTCATTTTCTACTTGTCCTTGGTTGGAAAAGCAACTTGTTCATTATCCAATATGTGATTAGGATCTAGGACATACCTCTTTGATAGACTAACATGAAAGACATTGCGGATTTTCAAGTACAAAGGAAGTAAATTTAGTTTATAAGATTGATCTTCAACTCTTTGTGTAATCACATATGGGCCACAATATTTGGGTGTGATGATTTCTTGTACCTTAATAAATTCTCTTAGGTCTTATACGAATGAAGACCATATCACCTTCATTAGACTCCCTCTTAGATCTCTTCAGGTCAGCATACTACTTTTGCCTATCCTAAGCAACCTTAATGTTCTTCTTTATAGATTGCATCTGGCAATCCGTCTCATCCAGTATCTACTTTGACACTTCCATTCTAATCATTGGATCAAACCAATTTAATGGCATTGGGCATTCTTGTCCATATAGTGCCTTAAATGGGCTCATCCCAATGGGCATTGTTGTCCATATAGTGCCTTAAATGGGTTCATCCCAATGCTTCGATGATGAGAGTCATTATAAGCAAACTCTACCACATGTAAATAGTTTATCCATATACTCGATCACCTGATTTACTCGTTGTCTCCTACTATGACCACACCACGGGCTTTAAAGAAAGGAGTTTAATATCAAGATGTAAACTTAGCATCTCTACCATTAATTATTCTTCTAGAAAACCCATGTAATCTGAATATCTCCTTCATAAATACTTTAGCAATATTGTAGGTCTTTTTCACTGGAATCAAGTCAGTAACCTTTGTTAGACAATCCGCCACTTCTAGGATGGAGTCATACCCAATATTTATTGAAGCAAGTTTAGTAATTAAATCCATGCTTATGCAATTCCATTTCATTGTGGAATGCCCAAAGGATGCAACTTTCTAAACAACTTTACTCTTTTGGCCCTGATATTTTAGGAGACTAAGCCTCGACAAACATTGCAATGCTTAAGTTGAGGCCAAAAGAAACTCTTCTTTATAACCATGAAAGTCTTCACATACCTGGGGTGTCTTACTATAGGGCTATCATGAGCTTTATTCCGAATTCTCCTCTTCAAATCTCCAACTTTAGGAATACGCAGTCGGTTGGTGAAGTACATGCAGTCATCCTATAACCTGTATCCTTGGATTTTCTTAATTTCCTGGGCGGTCTTGCTTTCCTGCTTAAGGAAAAGGCAATGAAAGGGGTGAAGAATTTATGCACCATGCTCTTAGATGTGAGATAGAGAAATGAGGTTGCTTCCATACTTATAGGCAAAACATATTTTTTTAAAACATATAAATTTATCAATTTTTTATTTTTAAAATAGTTTCCCTAACCAGAATGAGCTCAAAATTTATGTATGCACAGATGTAGCATGTACCACCTTCCAAATAAAATCTTAGTCCCATCAGAGACCTATAGAGACCTTATCTAAAGGCTCATATGTGGGGCCTACTTTTTCAAAAAGCAGGCCCCCACATGCAAGCCTTTAGATGGAGACCCTATAAGCCTAGGCCTCTAATTGGGCTAAGATTTTATATGGGCTATATAAGCCACATGATCTATGCACAGAATAAAAAGCAAGCCCCCTACACGATTCTATATGGGCTATGTAAGCCGCATGATCTATGCACAACAGAATAAATGTCAGCCCATTCTGCATACCATGCATCGATTTTTCTCGAAAAAAATATATTCGTATAGAAGACCACATGCACATGCACATGAAAAGATAAAAATATACATTGATGTTAGGATGCAATATTGGGAATTAAAAAAACTTAAAATTCCACTAGTAATTCCAAATTTGGTACATCACATCAAGTATAACTAGTTGAGTAGTAGAACCAAACAAAAGCACGAAAACACAAAGTGATACATGAGCATTTATGTAGCTCTTCAAACCATGTTAGGCTTAAGGTAGAATGCATCACTATCACAGACCCTATGAACAAGATAGAGATCCGAGTTCTTGGTGTGATGCATCGGGCATGGATGGCTAATAGTTGACCATCATGCAGAAGGTCATCAAGTAAGCTTTGGCTGCCTCTTAAAGAGCAAGCAATGCTTGGACTAACCATCGCTCAACATTACATGCTTCATCTCTTGAAAAGTACTTATAGTGCTTTTCCATTTATAGATCTTGCAATATTTCTCGCACAGCCTCAAAAGGCCCCATTGGGTATAGTCATCTTGGGATACCTTTGAATTTCACAAAGAACGACTCTCTCCTAGGTTGTCACCATTCTATATGATGTTCTTTAGCCATGTGATTTCATATCTTACTTTTGTCACTTCATATACACCTTCTATATCATTGGATTTGGACTTTATTGATTTTTCATCGTACCTTATCTTTATTCTCCTATACTACCATTAGAGTAACTTCCTCATTCCTTGTTCATCAAAGTATGGACCCTGTTCAAGATTTTGGCCCTTAAGAACTTCACTCTCATCAAGCTTCAAAACAAATTGAAGCTTTGGATAGGCATATTGTAAAACTTCAAAAGTTTCTCCTTGTAGCTTACATATATCCAAGTATGAAGTTATTGTCTGTATGCAATTTAAAGGGCACTTCCTTCGATCCAGATTTAAGAATCTATGTATGTTCCAAACGCAATTGTGTCTAAGGCCTTTGCATGAAGATATTTTCGTGCCTACTTTACATGGAGCTATTTAGGGATGGACACCACAAGTCTCTTGTTAAGAACAACCTTGCCTATATTATAAATCATAACATAGGATTTAGAGCTAATCCCTACCTTATCACATATTCCTTGAGCGTCTGTATAGTTGTAAAGTATTACTTTACCTCCTTCAAAGTGTACTCTTGTTGTATTATCACTAAACTTAGGGTTTTCTAATGCAGATTTCACATTCCTTTGCTTAGGACCTTTGTAATTGCATCGTAAACCTATCCACTTGGGTTTGAAAACATATTCTTCATGTTTGCACATTGTTGCAATAGACCCATCACTGTCGATTATATTGTCCACTCCCTTTGGTCAAACACATGCAATGGTTCTAGAAACCTCACACACTCATGTGCTTCTTTGGTTTTCGTTGAGGGTCGAGCAACAATGGTCTTTGCAAGCATTGATGCCATATTTTTGTTCTCCTTCTCCAAACCCTACATTTTTGTAATGCAGTGTTACATTTCTACCTCGACAACATGCACCGCATTTTCCATAACATGCATCTCATGATACAAATTCTGACACTCTCTCTCCTTTTCACTTTGTGATTTTGTGAGCTCCGTAATCCTTGCATCCATGCCCATCATGATTTATTAAACACATGTATAAACACTATGAACTTGCACTGCAAGTCACCTAGCGTATCCCAATAACCTTGCATTGCCTTTACACACATACTGAATGAAAGTTATAAGCCCACTAAATTGTGGAAGTCTTTGGGTAATTGGATCGGGTGGATTAATAAACCCTTCAACCTGAAGATCGATATGTTTTTTCCTAACATTTTCCTCTACTTACATTATCTCCGATTGCCTTTCACTTGTTACTGTATATAGTGGTGGGGGATACTCAATCTCCACTTGGAAGCAAATAGAAGTGAATGTCTCTCTTCCTATTTTGACTTCATCCTAAAATTAATAGTAGTATTCAATCATCATAAACATAACTATTAACCCAAAATTAGCTTTTATACATTTGTATAACTCAAAAATTTAACGAATAACATAACTTTAACTAGAAATAACATTATTGAACACAGCTATAGACTTCAATATAACCCAGAACTAAATCGTAACTTTTAATCAACAATTATCTTTCACACTTGTTTAACTTAGAAAATTACTAATGAATAACCCAAATAACATAGAAATAACATCATTAATCTTAACTATTGACTTCAATTTCACGTATGAATAATCACATTTAGAATAACAAGATGGTCAAAATAGGAAAGTAAACATCATTAAACATAACTATCAACCCAAAATTAGCTTTTATATATTTTTATAACTGAAAAATTTAACAAATAACACAACTTAATCATAACTATTAATCAACAATTATATTTCACACACTTGTTTCACTAAAAAAAATACTAATGTAAACAACCCAAATACCGTAGAAATAACATCATTAAACTCAAGTATTGACTTTAATTTCACACATATAAATAAATCACATTTAGAACATTAAAATGGTTAAAATAGAAAAGTAAACATAATAACTCACACAAAATTTAACCATAATAAAACAACATAACACATAATAAGATGTGCATGCCTCTATTGCTCTCTTGTTTAATTCTTTTGTAGTGATTAATAAACACAAAGATGATTTAAGGGAAAGATGAATTTGTGGTTCCAACTAAATCCACCAACAAATAATTAACATACCCTTCAGTTTCTCTGTTTACATAAGAGCAAAAAACCAAAGGTTGAGAATATTTTAAGTCACTAATGCAATTTAGGGGGAAAGGAAGCTTTCGAGCATACCTACTAAAGGAAACAAATTGAGTTTTGAAGTTTCTCTATACAAAGTAGGGAAAGTGACCCCATAGTCCAAACAACATGAAGTAAAACAACATAAAAGTAAAGTGTGGTGGACAATGTACTAGCCCCCACGGATGGGTAGGCCAAATGAGTCTAGTTCTTTTCTTTTTGCAAGTTATATGATAATGAAAGTTCTTGGAAGAACCTTACATAAGCATGTTGTACAAAATATAGCATACTTGCATCGTTGTTTAATTTTTACTATATTCTCTTGTATGATGAGAATGAATGAAATCAATGCTTTTTTAAGTTTTGAACCTTATGCATATGCGGGTTCTTATGTTATGTGATTACCCCCTTGGGCTAGGTAATGAAATTCTAGGATGACCCAAGTGGAGGCAACCCATGCATGCCAAGTAGTTGTGGACCAAGGATAGGTGGGTTTTGGCCTCACTCATGATATTAGAGTGAACCGAAGGCCATAATGATGTTTCTTAGAAAAATAATGATCAAGACATGAATATCGATTGTTATCTTTTGGGGAATCATGGCTAAAAGGTCAAGTGATATCGTTCTGGAAGGCCTTTACAATGAATGGGTAAATGACTTGCAGTAAGGGATTATATCCACATTATTCAATATATCTTAGAGAGCACGAAGTGGAGATACTTAGGGAAAATGGGTGGGCTGGATGGACCCATATTTGTTGAGATGACCAGTATCATCTTTGTATTGTAAAGATCCCCCTTAGAGATATAGAAATTCTTGTTTAAAACATCACTCTCTATCATGAACTAGAAGAGGCTAGACTCATATATTATTATTGGATTATAGATAAAGACAACACCTTTGAGAATGCTATCTCTTATAGGGAAGTTTTTGAGCTCAGATAGCCCTTGCCTACCTATAAGATAGTCATCCCTGAGATGATTAGGAGGCTTCATGGTCTTGGGGATTTTTAGGAGGATTTAGAGAAAGGAAACTTTTGTATATAAACAAGCTTTCCAAGATTTTTGAGTGATGTAAATGTTTTTCATATATATAAGTAGTTGTTCTCTTTGAAGGGCTAGTAAATTAGCTAAAGAGTTTTGTACTCTCTTCCTTTTTTTTTTAAGAATCATGCCTCACCAAGGTAAGAGTTTTCCAAGGTGTTGTGTACACAATGACCTTCAAGATCTCTTGCATGATGCCCAACTAGGGACATTTTACATGATGGCCCCAATGTAGGGGAGACTCTAGGTGAGTGAATAGTTCCTATGGAGGATTATTTTACCATGGCTGGTTATAATGAAACCAGATAATCAATCATGTCACACCTAAAGCTATGTGGCTTGGTGAAAATCTATACATCAAACCCAGCTTATTAATGAAAATAATCTTACCTTGGATTAAATCAAGGCCATTCTTAAAGAGACATAACACCTTATCGACTTCAAGTTAAAGAAGATGGATGCTTTTCTCGAATGTCAACCAAAGAAGGGGTAGACCTCTATGTGTGTACGATGTTAGAATACTAAAGTATGAATGAGCTTGATCTCATACTCAATGGATGAGCTATGGAGGATGGAAATGAGCCATATCATAAAGCTAGTAATTAAGCACTAGTTAAGCATGATTAGGGAGACTTAATCACAGCATAATAACAACATAAATGGGGCAATAGAATTCGTGTTTCTTCATTAGGAATAGCCTCTTAAATAGGCATGATACAACCTTTACAAAGAGCCAAAAGGCATCTCCTAAAATCTCTCCATCTCCCCAAAGGTCATTGTCCTTTCACACACACAAGAGGTACTACATACATCATCAGTTATGTCATGACAGAATCTACCTCATTTACTTGATCCTCTAGCTTTTACATTGCCTTTAACCTTAGGCCATGAAGTACCCTTCAACCTTAGTTCATTTGACATGACTTTGGATCATTCCTTCTAACACCCTTCCTTGATCAAGGCATGTCATAGTGTAATACCCTTCCTTGACCAATACATTGCATAAAAGAAAATAGCATGGCTCATAGGGAGCATAGCTCTACATTGCATGAAAGAGATAGCATAGCTCATAGGGAGCATAGCTCTAAAAATTGAAAAAACATAAACATGAAAACATGTCTCTCCAATACTCCATATCCATGAACATTGTGCCTCATGTGCACCATCATGTGTTGAGCATGGAAACCCAACTCCCATCAATCCCCCCCTTGTGGGCTACATGGCCAACGTAGGAGAACTGTGAGCATACATCATATCACATGACCTACATCATCGGTGGTCAGAGGTGAACATACATCTTGAGTAAAGGAGTGCATCATCATGGCTTTTAGAAAGCCCATTCATCATCAGGTACCTCTTCATCATTATAAGAGGTGGATATATGATTACATTGTTCGGTGGTAGTAGTGTTGGCTGCATTGGTTGAAGTGCTAGCAATGTTTGCTTCCACTTTGTTGTAGCATTTGTCTGCTAGATGTCCTCGCTTTCCACAAATGGTGCATTGACGCTTTGGTTTGTCTTTGTGGTAGCAGTTCTTTATGGTGTGTCCCATTCTTCCACAGTGTGAGCATTGAAGAGCTTTACCATTTTGTTTTTGAACAAGATATGCAGGAGTCATAAATTCTGTGGTGGCCCTTCCTTTAAGTTTCTTTTCTTCTTCTAGAAGGACACTTTCAATGCCTTCTAAAGTGGGATCATGCATATACTTCAAAGTGGGCATTATGGTGTCATATTCAGGAGGCATAGATTTGAGAAGTATAGCAATGGCATCACTTTCTTTGACTGTTTCATTTATGGCTTCTAGTTGAGCCATTATGCTCTTCATTTTGTTGATATGAGACGCAAGTGTCTCTTCCATTTTTAGCTCCAAGCTGTAAAAGTCAACCTTTAAACTGATTTTACTGTGTAGACCTTGTGCTCCAAAAGATTTGTCAAGTGTGTTCCAAGCTATTTGTGACGAGTTACCATTACCAATGTAATGAATGTAACTATCTTCCAATCCAAGAGCAATGAGAGCAAGAGCTTTCTCATCCTTGGTTTGCCGTGAGATTTCCCCTTCTCTAGTGTTGGGCTTAGGTATAGATCCATTGACGATGCCCCAAACACCATCTTTCATCAACAAAAACTTCATTTTGACTTGCCATGTGTGGAAGTCATGGCCATTGAATTTTTTAATGAGGATTTGAGATGACATCTCCATGAGAAGGTCTTACCAAACAATGGCAGTGTCTAGTCTCATGAGAAATAAGAGAGTTCAAAAACTAGAAGGCACCATCAACATACAAGTGCATGTTGTTACTTAGAAATTCCCCAAACCCTAAAGCTCTAGCATGATGATAGTAGTAGGTTCTAGTTTTTACCCGCATCCTTGGCTTTCTGATTTTTCTTGTGCTTTTGAGGGATTTTCTCACATATGATTCATTTGAGGATTTTGCATCACTTTCCGTCATGATAATGTTGAAGAGGATTTTAAATTGTGATGTTTATTATTACATCATCACAATACCATATGATAGTGAAGTACAAAATCATATTGGATTAGCTCAAACCTTATCCATTCATATGAAGGCTGTCCCTAAAACAGAGTTGACTTTGAGTGTTTCATTGAAGGTCTTCCCAAATGATTCACTTAAAATGCTTTGAACACAATGAATAGCAGTGATTTGCTAAGCTATTGAGCTCAACACCATCCAAAACAAGTGAGTAAATCACTCATATGAGCCTCAACACTCCAGACACTTTGAAAACTGATGAATGACTTGAAGCAGCAGCTACAGTGCATCAATGCTCATGAAATTCAATATGTATAAGCTTCATATCATTGCTAAAGTGCTCACCAAAGGAATTAGTAAACCATGGACCATGTCTCCTGCTGTAGCCGTTTTTTTTTTCAAAAAAAGGCGCCGATTTGCAAGCGTAATGGCGACGCGATGCTGGCGATTGAACTCTCGGGCAGCTACACGCTGAAAGCGCCACCTCTTAGCTTTCTTTTGCACCAAAAAGTTTGTGAAATGGTTGAGTATTCAGCCCGCAATCAGCAAAAGACCAGGGTTATGTAGTTGAAGCTTCAATGGAAAGCTTCATTTTGATGAAAATGAAGACCATGGTTTAATGCCTTGTAGATGATGATGATAACTAGGCCTAGGGATGAAATGTGCTCTGATACCATGTTAGAATACTAAAGTATGAATGAGCTTGATCTCATACTCAATGGATGAGCTATGGAGGATGGAAATGAGCCATATCATAAAGCTAGTAATTAAACACTAGTTAAGCATGATTAGGGAGACTTAATCACAGCATAATAACAACATAAATGGGACAATAGAATTCGTGTTTCTTCATTAGGAATAGCCTCTTAAATAGGCATGATACAACCTTTACAAAGAGCCAAAAGGCATCTCCTAAAATCTCTCCATCTCCCCAAAGGTCATTGTCCTTTCACACACACAAGAGGTACTACATACATCATCAGTTATGTCATGACAGAATCTACCTCATTTACTTGATCCTCTAGCTTTTACATTGCCTTTAACCTTAGGCCATGAAGTACCCTTCAACCTTAGTTCATTTGACATGACTTTGGATCATTCCTTCTAACATACGATTTGTAATTTATCCAACTTTCTAACTATGCACCTCCCTTGACCGAGGTGTGGTGATAAGACGGTTCATCCACTGGCTTGGGACATCCACTAAATAATGAAATAGAAGCTTTTCAACCAACATAGATCTTTGATGATGTGCTTCGATGAAAGATCCATGTCCCCTCCGTGCAACGAATTCGGGGGTGCTTGCAGTGTAAGTAGCACTTCTTGAGCAGGACAGAGCCTCTCACTCGGGGCCTCACCCACGGATATCCGGACAGGAGACTAATCCCTCGGTTCTTCCAAAACCAAACCCAGAAAAACTTCCCTCGCCCAGAAAGCACGGGCGATTCCTCTCCAGGAAAATTTATTCTAACGTAGTCAAGAACCTTAACTAACCAAACTGATCCAACCGAACTCGTAAGTCACATGGTCAGATCAAGGAAGAGACTTGTACTTGGATCATAGAGACCAACGCTTTTTTCCTCATCAAGAGGCACAGCCGTTGATTCGTTTCCATAGAACAAGGACTATCCGGGATTTACTTCAACTATCATAACTTAACAAAATTGAGTCTTATTTTATGGATCCATCAGTCTAGCCTAACCCCATCCAATCCCATGGGTTAGCCAACCGCCCAACCACTATAGTGATAGGATCCATTTAGAAATTTGGTTATGTTTTGCCCTGGGTACCAGGGAAAAGAGTTTTTAGGTCCCCTTGCCGGCGCTTCAAGCAAACTTCAAGATAGTCACACCACTTACACACCCAATATGAAATTGCCTATTTCACATATTCAGCTATCTTTAAAACAATCTTCTAATGAAACCATAGTATCACTTATCATAATCCTCCAAAATATCTCACTTGAATTCCAATTTGTAATCATTCCTTCATCGGTGTACCTATGGCATCATTGGTAACCTAAACGCTCACCACCTGTTCACTCAGGGGCCTTTTCAATAGTTCTTAGCTCATAGTACCCGGCAATATAATCACATAAGAAAATCCAGATGGACTCTCCATTGAAGATCAGCAAGATCAACCGACAGATCCATATAAAAGAACTATGGACTCATCCGTTTGAGGAGCAGCAAGACCAATCAACCAGATCCATGCCCGAGTTCAGAAAACAACTCTAACTCCTTGTTCCATTTTCTTCCCCAATGCATGCATGGGTATCTTCAGCGACCCAGAGCCCGAGCACCGTATGGTCAGCATCCTCTAGGCTCCTTCGCAGATCACCTAGCACTTCACTCATAGGCCGCTTCCTTGGTCCCTCATCCACTGTACCGGAAGCTCATCATTTAAATCGAGCCGAGGCAGGTCAAGACCTTGCTACGGGAGACATCCTCCATTAACTCCCCATCAGCTATTGCAACTTTATCACTTAGGTCTCCATGACCTCATTCACAAGATGGTCAAAATGCTTTCCCAACATTCTTGACATAAAATAGTCATTTAAAAACAGGTTTCATAAATACAGTTTCTAACAAACTCTCATCTTTCCACATTGTTTCACATTATTTCTCGTTATTCCACATTCTTCTACATTAATTCACATTGCTTATTCCATATCCAGTCATATGTATTCCCATCGTCATCCATTCTCATAAATCACATCATATTACATCTCATTACATCTATCCTTATCACATCACATCTATCCTCATCACATCACGTCACAACATATCCACATCACATCTCATCCATTCATATCACATCACATCCATCTACATTCATTCAGATCCACATCACATCCACATATCATCACATCACGTTCACATCTATTTACATCCATTCACATCAACCCAAGTCCACATCACATCACATCTCATCTATCCACATCATATCTCATCCATTCATATCTAACCAGATCCACATAACATCACATCCATTCACATCTCATTACATCACATTTACATCTCACCACGTTCACTCACATCTCATCAAATCCATTCACACTCATTCACATCCATCACACTCATTCACATCCCACATTCATTCACATCTCGTCACATCCATCCTCATCTTATCACATCTCGTTCACATCCATCCACATCACATCACATTCATTCCATCTACATTACATCACATCCACATCTATCCATATCACATCTTATTCATTCCATTCACATTCCATCACATCCACATCTATCCATATCACACCACATCCATTCACATCTCATCATATTCATCCACATCTATTCATTCATTCACATTCACATCTATCCACATCCATCCATTTATTCATTCGCATGCACATCTATCACATCACATCTCATTCTCATTCATTTACATCACATCATATCCTTTCACATATCATCACATTCACATCCACATCCATTTACATCTCATCACATTCACATCCACATACATTTACATCACATCACATCTCATCACATCCACTCACATCTCATCACATCACATTCACATCTTATCACATCACATCACATTCACATCTTATCACATCACATTTACATTATCTTATCACATCACATTTACATCTCCTCTTATCACATTCACATCTCATCTAATCACATCGCATCCATTTACATCCCATCACATTCATTTACATTCACTCAGATCCACATCACATCTTATCACATCCACTTTTAGTACTGTTTTCTACTTTCGATACTGATAGGACTTTTCTAAGTTTTGCTGCCAATTGCTTAGCCTAGTTAAAGGTACTTTTTCTCGATCCCATTGAATCTACGTATCAAAGTGTTTAAGGTTTGAAAAGGAAAAATAAACCTTATCAGAATTGAATAGTAAAGACTCAGAAAGAGCATTTAAATATTGTATATTCATTCCTTAAGCTTCATTAATGAGAACTAATTCTAAACTTCCATTTACTCATTGGATCCTCGATCCTCCCAGAGATTCTACATTCTCTTTTCTGAAAGAATTATCCGAATTTTCTCGATGGATATTTTCACATTCTTTCTCAAATTTCTCAAGTAAGATATATTCAATATTCTTCTTTTTGAATAAAAGATTCACGAAATTTACAAAAATCAATTCTATCCATATTTTTTAATAAAATAATAATACTCAAAATTCTACTTTTTATAAATACTCATAATTTGAATTATGCCAAAAATATCTCTTTTACCATTTAATTACTTGGATCTCAAATATCATAGGAATTCCTCTTTTGCATAAAAATAAATTTACAAAAAAATTCTCTTTTATCATTTAATTACTTGGATCTCAAATATCATAGAAATTCCTCTTTTTGTATTGAAAAAAAATTACTCTTTTCTTATAACAACCAATTTTCAATGGATGATCAATGAATAGTCTAACTATTTCTATTCCTAACCTACAGTTAAGTATCAATTAATTATGTATAATTATAAAAAATTTATTTCCCATGAATATGATGAAAATCGTTCTTTTTGCATAGGATGTCCAATCCTAAAATATGATAGAAAGTCCTCTTTTACCATTATGCATAAAATAAGATATGTATTATTTTCTAAAAATTTTACCATAACTTCACTACTATTACTGATAATTCTCAATTTTTCTTAAAAGAGTAAAAGATTGTAATGAAAATATGATAGTAGTTCCTCTTTTATGCTTAAAATCAAACTATGAATTTAAATCATAATTTTAATCATAATTATAAACATAACTATGATTATTCCATTAGATTAAGCTAATTTCAACATTCCTCTTTTCTCAAATTATTAGGATAATCCATTTCTTATTTAGAATGAATAAAAGTAATCTTTATTTACTCATAAATAATCTAAAAAATAATTAACTATTATTTTCACTAATCCATAATCATGAAAATATCAATTCTAATCCTCTAGCTCATCGAGCCTAGAGTTTAGATTTAAATGAAGAGACTAACATTGAGAAGCATTCTTTTTCAAGAGATTTAGCCATAAATATGGCTACTCTTTTAGAGAGAGATTTACTTAAAGAAAGTATTACAAATAAACATAAAGATTAACTTTCTATTAATTAACATTAAGACTCTTAGGGAAAGCTTGATTTGAATTAAAACAATCATTTAGAAAGCTTCTCAAGCTTGAGAGCGGTTGAGAAGAAGAAAGTTATCGAGATAATTTGAAAAAACCATATAAATCAATTTTACCTCCAAGTTTGGCTTATTTCTCTAATAGCAGTGAAGCCCCCAACCAATCAATTGGTCCATCAAGAGGACAAGAGAAACTTCAAGAGTTATTGGAGAGAGAGAGAGAGAGAGAGAGAGAAGCTCCAAGCTCCCAAGAGAGAGGAAAATTTAAGGGATAATAAAAAATATGATTATTTTAATATAATACTAGCATGGTATAGCTCTAATATGAAAATACAAAGGAATAAGGATCTATTTATAGTGAGGGAGGTCACTAACCAAGTCCAACTTTGTTGTAGAATTTTCCAAGTTCAGTTTGACTCAATTTGGACAAGATTTGGACCAGTTTGGCTCCCTTTTTTATTTGGTTTAATCCAGGAGAGAGGAGAGATAAAAATATCATAATTTTTTGAATTAAAAAATCCTTCCACATGTGAAAAAGCCGCCTACCTCAAAGGTCCCCCTCCCCTTACACCAAGGTGTCAAAAATGCATCGTTTCTCTAAAATATCTCATTTTTAAGTAATATCTCTTAATTTTTAACTAATAAACCTTGTACTCAGTCAACTCTTCATCTTATGTGAGCATTTATTTATTTTTGAATATTTTCTTTTATTCTTTAGATTTATCTCATACCAACACTTGGATTAATCCAATTGGCCCATTAGAACCTTAATTGAACCATATCCAAAAAAAAATTAAAAATATAGACCCTTAGACTAAGGTCCCTTATACCATTTTCAATTAATTCCTGATGCACATTGGAAAGTTCATTTTGAACTCCTGATTCAAGGGAATCAATTTTAGACATTAGGACGATTTTTATATCCAAAGATATCTCAATTTTGAATTACCTCTCTCTAGACATTTTCTCTTCTAGGCCAAAACAGGGTAAAACAAGATCTTTCTTCTATTTCAGAGAGGAGAATAATTACAAGAACAGAAGGGGAGGTTCTTACACCTTTACACCTCAAACACTGGAGGGAGAAATCTTACATTCGAGCTTAGGCCAAAGAAGAAGCCATGCGAAGACAAGGTAGGATTGTTGGGCTAAGTCAAGCCTTAAACTAGTCTTACCCTTTGATGAATAGAAAGCCTCCTCCTCCTCCTAGAAGTCGTCTTGATGAATAGAAAGCCTCCTCGTCCTCCTCCTCTCCGAGCTTAGGCCAAAGAAGAAGCCATGCAAAGATAAGGTAGGCTTGTTGGGCTAAGTCAAGTGTCAAACTAGTCTCCCTTTGATGAATAGAAATCCTCCTCCTCCTCCTCCTCTCCTCGCTTAGGCCAAAGAAGAAGAAATGTAAAGACAAGGTAGGCTTGTTGGACTAAGTTAAGCCTCAAACTAATCTTACCCTTTGATGAATAGAAATTCTCCTCCTCCTCCTCCTAGAAGTGGCCAATCTGATTTGGCCAAGGTTTCAAGGCCCCTCGGCTTAACATGTGATGTATCCCTCTCTCATTTTTAAATATTACTTCTAAACTTCTTTGAAGGGATAAGGAGGAAATGATACTTTAAGTGCTTTGATAAGAACCACAAGGCTTTTAAGTGTGGGAGACCCTTGACTTTGCATCCCCCTTCTGTGATGAATCAACATCATATGGCTTATTCACTTATCTCTTGCCCCAACCCTAGGAACAGTCGGACTAGCATGAGTGTAGCTCATGTAGTCACTCTCAAGAAGAAGAAGATGCCCATGCTCATTTAGATGTGGAGTTTAGAGGGCCAATTAGACAATATTGTGTCATTGATATTCTAGAAACCCTCAAGGGTATAAATTTATATCTTTTCATTGATTAAGTTAGCTTGCATTTATTTATATCTCCTCAATGTTTGAAGATGCTTGATATTAAGGTTAGAGAAACTAAGAAGTCATTAAAGGTGGAAATGGCCAATGGTGGTGTTTGGAGTTATCTAAGTCGAAAAATTCCATTTCTCCTTGATGGCCATCCTACCTCTCAATCTTTCAAGGTTATTCATTTGGGAATCTTTCATGGCATTTTTGGATATAGATTCGCATGGCAAGAATGATGCCGTTATTTATTGAAAGGGAGAGGAAAAGTTCCAAAATGGGAACCTCATTAGCTTAGTATGTATGTAGAGGATCTTGCAAAATTGCCACCTTGTAGGGAAATGGATCATGAGATAAAGCTGGAGCTTAGCTCTCAGCCCAGTGGTGGCTAGAAGAGCTTATAAGATGTTGGTCCCAAAAGCAATTGAGTCAAAGGAGCAACTCTCCAGTTAATTAATCAAGGGTTAATTCAATCTAGTGTATCACCTTTGGGAGCACCCATTCTCTTTCTGAAGAAAAGACATCGTACCTTAAGACTTGTGTATATTACAAATATCTTAACCACTACACCATCAAGAATAAATATCTTATTGTTGCACACAAGAGAGATAGAAGAAGAGAAGGATGCATGCAAGAGTCGAATCCGGAGGATAGCACTTGGCCAACCCTATGAGGGTTAACTCCTCGATGTGAAGCCGCTAGGGGCTCACTCCACACTCTCCTTGTGTCACCCAAGAAGAGATCCAATGCTAGGTAGAGAGCAAGAGGAAGGGAGTTATGGAGAGCTCAACCTCTACCTCATGCCGCCACTAGTATGCAAAAGGGACATGGTAGATAGCAAGAAGAAGGTAAAGAAGAAGAGAAAGGAGAGCATTACCATTCCTACTTACATACACCGACAATCAAACATGCAAGCAAGAAAGAACACAATCAAGCATACAACCACAAGCTCAAATGAGAGAGAGAGAGAGAGAAGGAAAACTCAAGTGATACAAATGGGATTGTCCCTTTTCATATTTCATAGAATATCTTATATACATGAGCTCATATTTACAATGTCTGGTCGCCCATTTACAAGTGGGAGCCCAAAACTAGTCTTCCTAGTTTTACTAGCTCTATGTACATCCATTCCTCATGAATGGCGTTACACAAGCCATAAGCCCGATCATCCCATGTCTTATATACAATTAGCGCTTAGCATGGTTACAAAAAGATAAAGTACAAAGGGTGTATCCGTGCGAAAGGTCAGGTCCATCCTCAGAGTTGGTCAGATCTATTGGTAATAGATCGAATAAGCTCTGACAAAATTGCGATGCAAGGTAGGAGCAAGAGGGGCTCAATGGAAGACCTTGTAATAACTGGTCCAAAAAGTAGTCTCTATCATCATGTCTTCAAAAGTTTGAAGATGCCAAGACGGCATCCACATAACACGCTCATAAATAGCCAAATATCTGCTTGAGAGTTTTTGAGAGGTAGCGATTGCGGTTGTGCAATGCTACAATGATATAGGTGATGGGTGATGAGTGAGTTATGGAACACCTTGATTAAGAGGGGGTGTTGAGAGATATAATCGCGGTGTTGTGTGTATGTGGGAAAGCACCCTAGAGGTGCAAGATATTGTGGTAAGATAAGAATGCCACATGTAATATTGTATGGTGTGTGAGTGTTGACGAAAAGAGTAGAAAAAGAGTTGCCACATGGATGATGATGGTGTAAAGTGGGATAAGGCTAGAGGTCCTATATCATTGTATGGTTCAAGAGATATGCAATAGAGCTTGTGTCGTTTTGAGTGTGAAATCTCTCTCTCTCTCTCTCTCTCTCTCTCTCTCTCTCTCTCTCTCTCTCTCTCTCTTATGGAGTTCTTAGTGTGGTATAATCCACCTTAATTTTATGCTTAATCTTACATCTATCACTATGATCAATCCCATTTTAGGATTGTTTAACATGGTATCAAGGCTTGGGTGGGCTCTTGGTCATGGGTGAATATCTATATATAGATTTTTTGGTTATGTGGTTATTTGATTAAGCATTATTTATTTTCATTTTATTATGAAAAAATTAAGCACACTTATATTATCATTTAGATTTGCATTTGTGAAGATTTGAGAGAGATTTTGAGCTGCCATTCTCAAGTCTGAGAGGAGATTTGCAGAGCAAGGAGGTTGTATAGAAGCTATACCCAAGAGAGTTACAAATGGGAGTTTTCCAACATGGACAGCCTGCTCATCATCATGGAAGCTGAAAATGGAGATTTCAGCAAGTATGAAGTCTTCAATGTCATTAAGAAGAAGCTTCCAAGAAAAGATTTGTGAAGATATTTTAGATTTTGCCTCATTAATTTTTTTGGTTTGAGCATGGAAGAATGCTCAATGTTAAAGAAGGGTTGTTGATTTATGGGATGAGTGAATCCCATGGCTCTTGCAAGTTGGCAAAGAGCATGTGTGGAGGTGAAAGGCTTGTCCAAGCAAGGGGCAAGAATTGTGGGCAGCAAGAAAAGGAGCCCATGAATGTGCACATCAAATGGACGGATGTGCTGATTTGCTCATGAAAGATGAGCAATGTTTGGTGGAAGCAAGAGGAAGCTTTCACAAGGTATATCACCTAAGATTTCTTGTGAGAAATCTTGCATAAAAGCACCCTTGGGAAATAGATGCATGCAAAGAAGGGCATGCATATTAGAGCTCAATGGTGAGCTCATGTGGCCATGTTGATGGCTATGGAGAAACCCCTACTCCGATCCACTTGCTCGATGAGCCTCAAGTACCTATCACTCTCTTTAATGGTTTTTGTTAGCATTGCCCAAAGGGCAATGCTATTGGGCTATTGGACACGCTTGTGTGCATGAAGTGAACATAAATTACAAGAAGCAAGGCAAAGGGAGGTTGCAAGGTGAAGACATGCTCAAAACCCGCAAGTGTAGAATGAACATATGTAGTGGCAATCTATGGAGGAACATTACGAACAACACGTGGTAGATTTTGCATCACAATCTGTAGTCAGTCCTGCCAGATTAGGCTTTGAGAGCCTTGATGGAGACATTAGTTTTTACAGGAGTATTTAGATCTATAAGAAGAAGATTACAGTTTAAGAGATTCTGAAGAAATTGAGGAGCATCAAGTAGGAAGATCTATTGGTGGAATAGTATGCTCCAAAATGTAAAAATCTGAATCAAATACTAATTTCCACACAATGACCAACTCAGGAGAGTAGCTGGATGATTAGGAAAAGTAGAGGCTACCCAAGAAAAGTTTTCAGGTATACTATTTCTTTTCCCATGGACAAAATCTATGTTGTTTTATTATAAAAACTCATGAATGTGGGACTTCCCTATACTTCATTGAAAAAGTTTCCATGGGCAGAGATTCAATTGTTTAAATTTTCCTTTCTTAGTGCAAGATTATGCTACAAAAATTTTAATTTATGGACAAAAGGGGTTTTTCAAGTTTTTGTAGCATTTGGATTTTTCATTCCAGGGTGTATTTGGGACGGTTTGGGGATAGTTTTTTTTAGCAACCAAATGTGGGGGTTCCCTTTGTAGAATCCTTGTGCTTCTAGACATTTTATTTGAACCCATCAAAGTGTCGATTGCTAGGGATATTTATGATGAATAAGACTAATTATATTAGTCTCAAATCTTTGTAATAAAACTTTCCCTTGTAAATATTTGAGAAATAAAATGATTTCAAAGTTTGACTTTTAAAAGCATGAACGTAGTGCAATGTATAAATCTTGTAATCCTAAAATTTAATCTTGCAATGATAACCAAGATGATCAGCCTCTACTCCCCAATGCGCTATACATAGATGTCTAGGAAAAGAAGCTCTTGCTCAAGCAGATGCAGCCTTCATCCTTTAAGGGAGGAGGTTCAAAAATTGAGAAGGATGCGGAGGTTTGGATCGAAGCAATGGATGAGTATTTCTTAGCTGTTGATACTGGAGCAACAAATTAGTCCATGCTTGCATGATTTCACCTCACCAGAGATGCTAAACTCTGGTGGAAGCAATGGTGCCGTGAGGACAAGGGAGTCAATGAATACTCCCAAACATGGGATGACATCAAGCAAGCTGTAAAGGAGCAGTATCTCCTCCCATCTCATGAATCTATCAAGATGAATGAGTTCTTTAGCCTCAAGTAGCTCAGTTTAACCCTAGAAGAATATTACTCCAAGTTCATGACTCTCTAGAAGTATGCCCCAGCCATGACTATCTCCCAACAAGTAGCCCGTTTCTGCCAAGGTTTGAATGAACCTTTGGACTCCCGCCTTGAAGTAATGAGGCCAAGCACATTGCAAGATGCTCTCATATAAGCAAAACCTCTTGTGAAAGATCTGAAGTCTGGCAAAGCTAAGTCTTAGAAGAGATCTTACCCTAAAGCAATCCCTAAAGATCAGTCTTAAAAGAAGCACTAGCAAAATGCTCCCTACTACAACCAACGGTGGCAACCCAACTCCTTTGTTCACTGTTTGTATGTTGCTGCTTCTAGAGAGGCCTCTCTGTGTTTCGAATGCAATGAGCCAGGACACTTTAGGGCCAACTGCCCCAAGCTAGCATCATCTTTTCCTCAAGGCGGTCAAGCAAATCAGGGCCACATGGAACCCCATCCACCAAGGTGCAAGAGGTGGTGGATGTGGCAGAGGTCGCAGAGAAATTACCCGCGCAGCCTATGCTATGAATGAAGAACCAACTTTGGAGATAGCTGAAGAAGAGCGTGCCACCATCCATGCAGTAGTAGAACATCAAGGTCCAAATCAACAATTTGGTATAATTCAAACCCCAGCCACTCATATCATGATAAGCTATTCCAACTTTTGATTGATTGTGACAATACCCATTCAATAGTTTCTCCTAAGTGCTTACCAAAATTAAACTTAGGTCAAAAACCAGCTAGGAGAATGGTTGTAGAACTAGCTAGTGGGAAGGAAGTAGTATCTCACCACTCTGTAGGAAACCTTGATTGAGTTGGCTAGTGAGAAAACTCATGGCCATTTTAGAATCTTACCATTAGGTATTTATGATGGGATCCTTGGGATGGATTGGTTAATTGCAAACAATGCTAGTATTCATTGTAACCAGGGGAGTGTCACTTTTTAAAATGAGCATGGTCAAGTAGTATCAGTTCAAGGGAAGATGGGTAAACCCAAGTCTAGGGTAGTCAAAGAAAAACATCTTCTTAAAACAAAGCACGTAAGGGATAGCAAGTTTTACTAGTTAAACTCAACAAAGCTGTTGAACCTAGTAAGGAATTAGGACCCTCTTGGATCCAATAATTCACTGACATCTTTCCTGATGACAAGCTTACAGGGCTACCTCCTCCTTGAGAACTCCTTGAGAAGTCGATCATCATGACATTGAGCTAATCCCTAGTGCTTTCAACCTGTCTACACCCTATAAGATGTCTCTCCTTGAAGCCATTAAACTCAAGGAGCAACTTTCCCAACTTATTGAGCAAGGATTTGTACATCCCAGTAGCTCTCCTTAGGGAGCACCCGTTCTTTTCCAAAAGAAGAAGGACGACACTCTTCGTCTCTGCATAGATTATCGAGGGCTAAATCAAGTCACTTTCAAGAATAAATATCCTATTCCTCGAGACGGGCTTCTTGATAGGCTTCATAGGGCAGCCAAGGTTTTCTCAAAGATAGACTTGAGGTCTGGCTACTATCAAATTAGAGTCAAAGAAACAGATATACCCAAGATAACTTTCAATACTCACTATGGCCACTATAAGTTTATTGTAATGTCATTTGGGTTGACCAATGCTCCTGAAACTTTCAATCACCTAATGCAAGATATATTCCGTCCCTACTTGGATGAATTCGTGCTTGTCTTCTTTGATGACATCTTAGTCTACTCCAAGTCAGTGGAAAAGCATGAGGAGCATGTACGCAGAGTTTTGTAATTGTTGCACAGACATAAACTCTATGCTAAGAAGAGAAAATGTACCTTCTTTACTCATCAGATTAAGTATCTTGGATTCATTGTCTCCCAAGATGGTATCTCAGTAGATCCCGCCAAGGTCAAGGATATACTAAAATGGTCATCCCCTAAATCAGTTCGTGAAGTTCGTGGATTTTTGGGAATCACAGGATTGTATAGGATTTTCATGAAAGATTATGCCTTGGTAGCTGCACCCTTGACGGATCTTCTTAAGAAGGATTCCAAAATAGTGTGGTTGCCAATCTATCAAGTCAACTTTGATCAGCTCAAAGCCATCTTTACCTCAGCTCCAGTCCTAAAACTTCTTGATTTCACGAGAGAATTTGGCGTGATTAGCTGATGCTAGTAGTCTAGCACACTTGGTGGTGTCTTGGGCCAAGAAGGAAGACCAATAGCGTATACTTCTCGCAAGATGAAGCATTATGAAGCAAAGTATGCCACCCATGATTTGGAACTCTTAGTTGTTGTTCATTGCCTTAAGTTATAGAGACATTATCTCTTGGGGTGCAAATTCTAGCTTGTTATTACTGACCCACAAGAGTCTGAAGTGGATCTTCACCCAGCCTAACCTAAACATGAGGCAGAGAAGGTGGATTGAAATCCTACAAGAATATGACTTTGTATTCAAATTCCACCCTGGGAAGGCCACCGTAAATTTTTCTTGAGTGCAATTTCTATGCCAAATGATCCCATTCCGATCAAGGTGAAAGAAGTGTCAATCCATGATCATGATTACCAAAAGATGGTGGTGAACCTAGTCAAAGAAGGTGGAACCTCACAAAAAGAGAAAAACCTAGTCAAAGGTTACTCCACTCATGTTGGGTGCCTCTACTTTAATCACAGCTATGTATTCCTAAGAATCCTTCCCTAAAGAAGTTAATCCTCCACGAAGCTCATGATGACAACCCCACTACAAGGCACCCAGGCTATGCAAAAACCTTGAATACTATAAGAAGGAGCTATCATTGGGTAGGCTTAAAAAATGATGTCCTTAGGTACTTGAAGAAATGTCTCTCATATCAAAGGATCAAAGCTGAAAGAGTCAAAATGCCTGGGAAGCTTCAGCCCTTTGGATATCCCCTAAATGAAGTGGCAATACATTAGTATGGATTTTTTCATGAGTCTCCCCACTGTACAAGGAGGATATGATTCCATTCTCGTGGTGGTGGACTTGCTTACCAAAGTAGCTCATCTTATACCAATAAAGAAAACCTTCAAAGCTTATGATGTTCCCGATTATTCATTAAGGAGATCTTCAAGCTTCATGGTCTACCGAAGAGGACAGCTAGTGACCGGGATTCTGACTTCACTTCGAAGTTTTGGTGGCAGTCCTTATTTCAAGCCTTGTGTACTCAACTTTGTTTTAGTACAGTTTATCATCTAGAGACCGATGGCCAGACTGAGAGAGAACCAAATAATTGAAGACATTCTTAGAGCATATTGTGGACCCATTTGATAAATGAATTTATGGTCTTTTTATGATGTAAAAATCATCAATTTTAATAATCGAGCAAATTTGAAATATGCTTGTGATTTTACCCTATTATAGGATTTTATAGCACTCAAAATGGACACCAAATTAAGCCTATACGTAAATTTTTAGTTATTTTCACTTAAAATACATTAAACTTTAAACCTTCATAAATGTATATCTGGGTGTCCAATTGACAAACGGTCTGCACCCCCACGACCAGAGAAACACCCCAGACGTTTTTCGCCCAAAAAAAAATTCGAACCCGTCGGGCGCTCTAGCACACATCGAGGCCGATGGCCCAAATTAGGGGACCTCACCCCAAAAAGATGGCGTTCACATACTTAGGCACTCGTACAATAGCCACATAAAGACCAAAGGCCGACCACCCCAATGTACGATCCACACTAGCCGACACGTAGATGCCCATACTACCACTAACCTAAAAGGTACATACGTACCTCATCTTTTGCCCTTGCATAGGTACAATCCCTTTCCTAGACTCATGCAGCCACCAGACCGGTGTACTTTCATCTCACCAGCTACCCGATGATGAGGTGTATGGTCCCGTATAGGGATTGCCTAGTCTGTAGAGGCTGGAAGGCCAAATTCTAGATCCAGGAATAAGAGAGCCTAGATTTGGCTATGGATAATTGTGAACATTGTATCTATTTCTTTTATTAAATCCTTTGTTTGTAAGCATTGTTATTTCATTGTTAAAGGTTGTTTAAACAAACATGTGTAAGATTATTAAGGTTGTTTAAACAAACAATGTGTAAGATTATTAATTAAGGAACTTGTCTATATATGTCACATAGCATGGTAGGACTAATTAGAAAACAAAATTGATGCATGAGTTGGGTGGAAAGTGGGAGGATGGATGCCCTGATGGCACCATCCTATGGACGGATGGACCTGATTAGCCGGGTAGCTTTCCAACAAATTAATTAGAAGTTCTACAATAGGTAAGTAGGTTTTTGGGCAACTCTACTCTAGAGGACTAGGCTAGCGGCTATACCTTACATAGATGAGGAAAAAAGCGTTGTTTCTAGGAATCATAATAGAGGTTGCACGATTTAAGGTCAGTCACTCTATGAGTGATCTGATTTTAAGAGTCATTTAGAAGACTACACTCCCCCCTACCGGATAAAACTAGGTCTTACCTAATCGTATCCTTGTACCTTTACATGGTCAAGGTGTCGACGAGTATGAAATTTTTGAGTTAGACTTAATAGACTATCTTATGGTTTTTCCCTAGTTCTTTAAGGGGGGGAACCTTACAGCTGGCCTCCACAGTTTTGGTCAGAATGTCACACAGGATTTTGTTCTTGCTTTTTGCTTAGTGGCATTAGCTTGTGGGTAATATGGGGAGGACTTTTTGTGGTAGGCTGATAAGGAACTCTTGGCAAGAGAAATTTGATTACCTCATAATGAAGTGTGTCCCATTGTCACTGACAAGCTTGAGGGGGAAATCGAAGTGGGGATGAGACTGATCAATAAAGAAATTTAGTAGTCGATCTAACGTCAGCCTCCTTGCGAGTTGCATGAGCTTCTACCCACTTGGTGCAATAATCCATAAGCAGGAATTATATAACTTGCTTGAGTGTATTTAGCTGTCGAACTGATAGGTTCGATGAAATCTATGCCCCATTTCTCAAATGGTTGTAAAGACACAATAGGGTTCGGGGCATATGGTCTTTGAAACGGGGAATGGCTGTACGCTGGCACTCATCACATCGTTTGGCATATTCTACAACGTCAGCCATTAGAGTGGTCCATCATAACCCATCGTGAGGGCCTTGCGATTAGTGATATCTACTACAAAGTCCCCCCCTCCAGTGTGCAGGCAGAGTGGGCAAGTTCTAGGAGGAAGACAAACTCGTCTTCTCCTCCCAAGCATGGCATCGAAGAATTCTATCTTTGCCCTAATTATAAAGTTGGCCCGTAGTGACAAGCGTGGTCTTTGAGGAGGGGATCAATAGGTTGGGCGTTGGCTAAAAAGTGAGCCACTTCCTCGCCCCATTCAGAAATCAAGCATAGTTGGAATAGGGTGACATCTGGTAAATCATCATCTTCTTCCATTGGCTGTTCACCATTATTGGGAATCCTTGACATGTGGTCTACAAGGACATGCTAAGCTGATGGAAAAATCCATCTTGTGTTCTCCTGGTTGGGTGAGCATGCATCCGATAGCAAATGTTGAGGCATCAATGTGGACATGAAAGATGATGTCCCAATTGGGGAATCGAGAATCGAAGCGCTTGCCAAGGTTTTTTTGAGCATAGTGTAAGCCCGTTGGCATTCATCAGTCCACTCAAAGACAATGAGGAGTCCATAGAGAGGTAGAGAAATATCCGCATATATAAATATGAATCGCCGATAGTAGCCAACGTGTCCCATAAAAGCACTGGACTCCTTTGAAGTTTGTGGATGGTGGCAGCTCTGAGATGAGCTGCACTTTACTATCATTAGTAGAGATTCCCTACCTAGAGATGATGTGTCCCAGGATCACTCCATGTCGAACCCAAAATTGGCATTTGAGGGGGTTCAATGAGATGCGGTATAGCCTCCTGCACCTTTCTAGCACTTTGCGCAAACATGCAAGTTTCTCTTTTAGGGAGAAATTAACACAAAGGTCATCCATGAAGACCTCAAGGAATTTTCAAAGATATTCCTTGTAAGCCATACACATAAGATTGTTACAGGTATATATTTTATCATATTTTTGATGATTTAATAATCTTACAAAAAATGTTTAATTTAATTTGTGCAAGATTTGGTTTAATAGAATATGCAAGTGGGCACGAGATTAATGTATAGGTGTAAATGTGCACATAGTCATTTTATGTAACAAGGCCCACTAGCAATTTTATTTGGACAAAGGTTTTTTATATGTACAAACTTTAGGAGACTTCATATGGTTAAAAATGTGTAAAGCCATACCCCAAAAGCAGAAAAAAGAAGCCCAATTTGTACGCTCATCTATTCTTAGCTCCTTGGACTATTTTTATGAAATAAAATTCTCTAAATACTCATGTTATGGAAGTGGAGCTACACGGCAGGGAGGGAAAGATTGCACCCGATCTTATCTTGATGGTGATGTTATTCTTTCTCTCTTGTCTTATGTTATGCTATATGATTTGATTTTTTAATTAGATTCAAGTCTTTGTTTTAATTTTTGATATATTTTATGAGTTTTTAATTATTTCTTCAAGAAGATTAAAGGATCTCGTAAACAGTGGTATCAGAGCTTTGGTTTAATTTAATCTTCTTGAAGGTGGTCAAAAACTTGTGGACAAAGAGGTGAAAGAGACAAAAACAAAAGTGATTTTGGTTTTTTTTTTTAATTTAAATTGAAGAATAACATGTTTATGGATTTATGGTTTATGAATGGTTGAAAGAATACTTGTTTTTTAAGGTTTGTCACATATCTCTTAATAAATGAATGCAATTGGTTTGATTCTTTAACTGATTTCATGGTCCTCTTGAATAGTGTCTCAAAAAAGAGATTGCAGATTGGAATGTATTCTTCACTCAATTAGTTAAGGGGACCATGGACATTGCACATGTATATCTTGTAGATGAGGGATTCCTCGTTATTTTATACCTTGTTGAGCACTTTGACAAGGTATTGAAGTATGTAGGTAAATCGGGCTTGTGACTCCATCGTACATGAACTCTTATGTGCGATGGTGGTTACATGCATCGACACTCTCTAGAGGAGGTGTGTATGTTACAATATAGTAATCTGATTCATCCAAAGGGATCTTGCTGCAATGTCATTGAAAACTAGTTTATGTGCATGTCATTCATCTTATCATTGGCCTATTCTATGATGCGAATATGCATGTGCCTCACTATGACAAAGGTTCAGGCAAGAATGTGTCATTCTTCATGTTTTCCAGCTACTACTACGAGGAGCTGTATCACAAAGTCGATGTTGACCACACTGAGGTGGATGAGGTCCCAATCAAGTGCCGAATGCTCTCGTTTGTTTTTTTGGTGTGTGCCTATCTAACTCATATAAAATTGAAGCTTTGTTTGTCTCATGCTCACTATGTAAGTGAAATATATGCCTTTCATTATTAATGGTGATTTTGCACATGGTTGCTGGCAACATTCACATTATGTTTGACGTATTTGCTAGATGCGACAGTTAGGGTGGTAGTAGTTCAGAGGTGATGTCATTTCTTATGCTTGGAGGAAAATTTTTATGCTTATAGTGAGTGCCTCCTCATAAAGGTGGTATGTGGCCCACCTCCATATAATGATGCACTTTAGACATAGATATGTACTTTTATGTTTTTGGGATACTCTTCCACTGTTGATTTATATGCTTTAATTCATGTTTTGGTTTAGACATAGCTACGTATATTGGTGTAGCATTACTTATAAGACATGTAACGTTTTGGTCTATGTTTTGGTTTAGACCTAGATATGTATTGGTGCAATGTTATTTACAAGACTCATGCTACAATTGTGCTTTTGGGATACTCTTCCAATGATTTATATGCTTTACACTAATGTTTTGGTCTGCATTTTGGTTTAATTATGAGACTCATGGGTGGTTAGTGCATGCTCAAATATCTATGGCCATGTGGAAGTGGCTTGTAAGTGTGCTCATTTGTGGAAGTAAAATGTTTATCCTATAACTGTAAGTAAATGCCTAGATATGTATGCTTTACATTGTTTAGTTACACCTTGTAAGTGCTTCTAAGTGTATCATAATTGTAATTAAATGCCTAGATATGTATGGCCATGTAGGTTAGACATATAATCACTTAGATAATTGTAAGACTTCACAATGTTAGTTTGAAAACTTCATTTAACATAGTAAGAAAACACATTTTTCTCAAAGTCATAAAAGAAGCATATTGATACAATATGCAACAATGCAATCCTCCATGAGGATGTGAGCACTAAGAAAGGGTTATTTATACATCTATACTCACCTTTTATAGTGTTGAATAAAAAATTACCACCCTTAAGTTAAAAATCTCTAAAACATGTCAAAAGCTATAAATGATAAGTTCACAAAATTATTATCCCCTCAGTCGATCCATTCTTTTTCAACGCAATATGATGCTTCCATATATCATCTTCTCCAATAGCCTCGGTGGATGATTTTGACTTTTTCCTAGTAGTTACATCCTCTCTTATCTTAGTTAGCCTTTACATAGTTAAGTCATCTTCCCATTCACCCCATGATGGAAAGGAGAGATCCTCCTCCACACCACCACAAGAATCGCTCCTCCCCCATGGCTCTGCCTGGGAAGTAACCAATCCAACAAATGCATGGTAGTATAGTCAATTTCATATGTATATCTCTCATGTTTCTTTTAGGATGCATGTGCTTTCATTTTACAACATCAAGGCTTATTACAATGAGTTTATCATTTAAACACACAATTTCTTTTATTTTATTTTATTGCAAAAAGGTGATATCATTAAATTATAAAGCTAAAGAAGGAAAATTCAATCATTACAAATAATGCTTTTGATTGAACAAACATAACTTTTGCATGAAACCACTTGTGCAATTGTACCAACACGAACCTTTGTTTTAGATACTCTTTTAAGATAAGAAGCCTTTGAATATATTATGCTAGTTTGGAATCATGTCTCATTAGCTCAAACTCTTCATTAAGAGACCATGCTATCCTTATCAAGGTAGTCATGTTGAATGGTTCTGATCTTATTTTCGAATCATGTCTCATTAGCTCAAACTCTTCATTAGAGACCATGCTATCCTTATCAAGGTAGTCATGTTGAATGGTTCTGATCTTATTTTCCTTGGCTCTTGACATTTTAATCATCTCATCTACTTCACACATAGCATATTGAGCTTTGCACATCTTGAAACCCGCTTTCCTCTTTAGTTCTATCTGCACAGGCAAGTCCCTACTTGGACATTGGAACATGTTAATTTTTTGTTTATTAAACAACCATGCATTTACACCATCCAAATATATTTAGTTCTAATGATGTTCCACATTATGGAACACCCAATCGGCACTCCTAATAGTAGCTTCTTCCAGGTGAGATCGCTATCCTCGATGGCGCGAAGACACAAATTAGGGTTTATGCAAGTTTTATTTCTACATCCCCGTTCTATTTACACAATCTAGGTATTAAAGCCCAACCCATAATACCAAGATGACAACCATATTCTTTACAACACGTGAGGAATACAATAAGCAAGCTCGAAAGAGCATGATTAGGACTATCAAATGTCTGATTAGATTACCTATTATAATTGTTAACCACAATGTCAAATCCGTAAAAGCAACCCAAACTCTAAAAGGAGAGTATCGATTCTCATTACAAGAGAATGAGGTACTATTTACAGAGACCTATCCTTTGGAATGAGACCAATCCTTTGAAACGTGAGAAAGAGAAAGATGTACTATTTACCGAGACCAATCCTTTGAAACGTGAGAAAGAGAAAGATGTACTATTTACTGAGACCAATCCTTTGAAACATGAGAGAGTTAGAAGAATAATCCATGGACGATACTGCAAAATAGTCATACTAAGAGTGAAGATGAGGATTTCTATGGATTCATTGCAAGATCTAGAAAGTCTGTGAGGACTAAAGGTGTGACTACACCTCATTGCACATCTATATTAGAAGAAGCACTCTTACCTTGTGAAAATGATGATGTAGCTTCCATCTTTACACACCTACGATCTCTAAACCTGAAGTGTATTGAGACCTAAAAGACTATATAGAAGGGCATTCTAATGCCCAAAGCAATTTACAAGCCTCAGAGCCTACTATACCAATGTACATATTAGGACATCTTGACAATGTTGAGAGTCATTATAGTCATGATAACATAATGGACCAATTCTTTGGATAATGCAAATCAAACTCCAAACTCAATACTTCCTCTAGAAACACCTCTCAAGGTATGGCTAGACATTCCAAAGTGTAAGAATGCACATGAAACTCCAAACTCAATACTTCCTCAAGAAACACCTCTCACGGTATGGCTAGACATTCCAGAGTGTAAGAATGCACATGAAACTCCAAACTCAATACTTCCTCTTGAAACACATATCTTAGTGTATGGCTAGACATTCCAGAGGGTAAGAATGTTGATCAAATAAGATTGTAAGTTAGCACTAATGCTAGTAGCCACAATATCACGTCTTGGGAAACTTGAACATATTTGGGCCGTTCTTAGAGATTTTGATGTGTTGCTAAATGCTAGTGGAGAACCGATTGAAACCTTGGGCCCCAAATAAACTTTGCTCACTATGAATGAAACTACGACACATAAGTAATATGTGACTGCAATAGGATGTGATACAATAGGAGCACCAATAATAAATGTGATCCAGTAAGAGCACCATAATGACAAGAAAAAGATTGTCGATTGTTATTGAAGCCCAAGGTTTGTCGATTATTTGATAAACGTATTGAATTGATGAGGAGAATTTTTGAAACCTCTTTTGTGTTATGTATCATGAGATAAAGAAATAGCTTCACCAAGTGAAGTAGATTAAACATGTTTACCTTCGCTTGAATAGTTTCTTCAAGTCGAGATTCGTAAGGACATTGAATTGCATCTTCAGGTCCTTCTTCAAGCATGCAGAGTTGAAGTAGAGTTTACCAAAACTTCTCCTTATATTAGGGCATCGTCTCATAGTCAAACATAGTCAAAGTGTCGCATGCACGACAAGATTTGAGAGTAAATTATGGTGGTAAAAAGCTTGACTTCACTTTGCATTGGAATTCTATCTAAGTAATCAATTTATCTCGCGGGGCTATTACAAAGAACATCCACCATAATGATGCACATTCAACTATGTGATTGATAACATATTATCTTATCATCCCATTCTAAAAGTATCTCCTCTCAGAGAAAAGTAATCATCTAATTGACTTAACCATGGAAGCACAAGACGAGATCCTTTTTGTCATCAAATTTGATAAAAGAGAAAGTATGATGGCTAATCTTACTGTCCTTTTTTATTTATTGTGTAACAAAAGTTGATCTTAGTGATGCATGCGTCTTTAGAAGGAGAAGTAGAGACTTCATTACCGACAAATCGTTGCTGCTCGTCGATGACAAGGTGTTTTGTTGTACATCTTGGGGTAGATAAGTTGAATATGATCTTAAAAAGTCCGTTGTGGAAGTGGAGAATTAGAAAATCCATCACCTCTAACATTAGCATCTTCATCAGTGGTGGTGTCGCTGATGGTTGGTTGAAATCAACACCCTAATCCTCTAGTTTGAGATGAAGAGATTTGAAATTAAAAAAATTCAAAAAATCTGAGAATTGTTTTGAAATTTTCTGTTGATGTTTCAAAAAAATTTGGGATTGAAAATAGCAATATGCAAATATATGATATGTTGGGTGCCTATTTTGGATACCCAAGTTGCATAGTCACTCGTGTGTGTGGTGGCAAACAAGAGTGCTTTAAGTCGTCTACAAAGTGAGTTGTAGGGTCGTCTTAAGTCAAGAACTTTGAGTATTGGAATAAGGTTGAATCAATGCAAATTACCTTATATACTCCTCACATCAACCTTTGTGTGGTAGCACGAGCCTCAACCCATTTGGTACAATAATACGTAGCAATGATGATAAATCGTGTTTAAGTTCCTCGAGTTACTGGACTAATCGATCTAACAAAGTTAATGCCCCATTTCTTGAATGGTTGTAGAGACACTACAAGGTGTAGGAACATTTTGTCATGATGGTTGTGAACTCCAATAAATCTGACATTCACTGTGCAGCAACCTTTTACAAATTTTATTGCATCTTTGAACAAGATTTTTTTTGTGGTGGTGTCTACCAAGAAATGTCCACTAGCCACCCCAGAGTGGGTTTGCTCAAGGACATCGACATATTCAAATTCCTAAGGACAATGCCTCATAATCTTGTCTTAGCCTAACTTGGTAAGGGGTTACTTTTTTGATAAGATGTCATGCTCTTATCTCAATTGAGGGGCCTCTCTTGGGAAATACCGTAGGCCAATCTCTTCAACCCATTATAAAACAATGTAGTTTGAATAGTGGGACATCATGTAGTTCATCCATTAGGAATGTGCAATAACTGATCGACATGCATGGTCCACCATGAAATAAAACTCTAGTAGGATCAAGAGCCATTTGGTTATCCTTCCCATTATTAGCACAAGGCTTATTGACCAAGTAGAGAAGCGCTTAATGATCTACAAAAAACACAAATTTGTTTGCCAAAAGATAATGGCAAGATTTCTTTATAGCATAGACTATTGAAAGTCCTTCCCTTTCTATGGTGGTGTAGTTTTATTCAGCATCATTCAATTAGTGACTGGCAACACTCCATGTTATCTATGTGCACGTGGAAAATAATATCCCAGTTAGGGGATCTTAGGATTGGTGCGCTTGCTAAGGCTTTCTTAAGTGTGTCATAAGCTTTTTGACACTCATTTGTTCACTCGAAGAGATAATAAGTAGTCAGTAGTAGAAGGAACTTGCTATGTCGGTGTACAGGATTATAAATCTTCTATAATATCCAACATGTCCCATGAAATGTTGGACACCCTTAAAGTTAGTGGGTGTGGTGGAAGCTCAAAAATTAGTTTCACCTTGCCATTATCAGTAGAGATGTCATGTTTAAAAATAATGTGGCCTAATATTACTCCCCAGTTGATTAAGGGATATTCTGTACAACAATCTGCACTTTCCCAGTACCTTCCTCATGCACCAGAGATGTGCTTTCCATTTGGAGTTAATGCAAAGGTCATCTCCATCAAAACCTCAAGGAACTCCCTGAGGTATTCCTTGTATGTTAAGTCTTTGGAAAGTGCCTTAAGACGTTGGATGGGCCAAATGGCATAACTCTATATGCATAAGTGTCCCATTCTATAGTAAATGCAAATCATTCAATTCTATTTCCACGTGGTTATAGTCCAAGAACCCATCAAGAAGTTGTAGGCCTCCTTGCTTTGCTACTCATTTCAATATATGCTCAGTGATGAATAGTAACGGGTAATAGTCTTCATCATGGATGCATTAACCTTTTTGCGATTAACACAAACCCAAATCTTTTCATTTTTCTTCGACACTATGACAATTGAAAATAGACATTCTATGTACTTTATCGGTATAAATGAATCCAACTTCAATGAGTATCAATTTCATCCTTGACCATTTTGGAGTATTTTGGATTCATCTGATAGACTATGTGCCTTGAGATGGTTGGGCTCCTTTCACAATATGGGAATAGTAAGTTTGACCATCTCCAAAGATACGCCCTTCAAGTCAGCATATTTCCAAATAAAGAAGCCTTGGAATTCTGTGAGTACGTCAATGAGGTCTTGAAATTATGTGAGTAGGTCAATGAGGTCTTTTTCTTCTTCTAGAGATAGGTCTTTTACAATGTATATAGGTTTGGAATCCTTGCCAAGTTTCTACCATCTTGACCTCCTTAACTTCAATCGGTCCACCATCGTAAGATATTCCAGGCTTCCAATCAAGGATTCTCTTTATCTTCTCAAAGTATACAAAGCAATCACCCACATTATACATTTTGAATTGTTCATTAAACACAAGACCAACTCACATCTAGGATACAAATGTGGTTGACATATATTGTCTTTTCTTATCCCAACTTCCCACTACTCAATCATTTGCTGCATGAGTGCGACCTCTCCGTCTTTTATGGTGTTGGTGCATCTTATGGCTCTTTCCCTTTATCACCGACCTTTGAAAACATTGTGCCAAAGGATACTTCTAATGGGGTTCCTTCAAGAAGATTCCTTAAAGAAGTTCCCATGAAGTTATTGTCAAAGTTTATGGCACTTCGACAACATGGCTCAAAGTTTTTATGCTTTTCTGAGTACAAGACATTATGCAAGGGTGAATGGAGGATTCCTTCTAAGAATCTTCCAATTAACTTTCCATCAAAGAATTATCATTATCGGAGTATTGAAAGTGAAGGTATCCCA
>NC_141073.1:24340547-24420547 GCF_041138505.1 Cibotium barometz
GGCATCTTTCTGATCACTTTTTAAGAGCTGTCCGCCCTTTTTCTGGTCATAACTGAAAGAATGTGCACAAGCGGAAGCAATGAACATGAGAGAGAGAAAGATTGCAAGCAAGAACTGAGCTTTATTAGCTTGAGGTTACAGAGTACAAGAGCCAGCAAATAGAGCTAGGAATGATGTGATAGAATGAATAAAGGGAGCACCTCATATATACTTGTACATGAAGCAATCGGCTGTAGGAAAACAGGCCAACAGCTTCACGACAGCATAAAAGAAAGATGCAATATTTTAACACCCCCTCTGCATCTTGAAGTGTGCAAAAAAGTCAGAAGAAACCTGATGACGAAGGGGCGACCATGGGCACCTCAGCATGGCCAGTACTGGGTACACCTCGGAAAATGCACATGTCAGCTTGTTGTCTTCAGAGAACATAATGCCACTATAGAGAGCAAAAGAAAATCTGCTTGGCTCCAAACTCAAAGTAGAACTGTGAACACATCACATCCAATAACCTCGAACATATGACACATCTTGTCCATAGTCTCTGCTAACCAACAGTTCTGGAACTCATCCGAACCATGAAGGAAACTTGGTTGATCCTGGAACTCATCCGGACCATCAAGTGAACTTGCCTGTCTTTATACTTGGAACTCCAACACACGGGTCCCATGCTCCAGGATTAATATAAGAGAGCTTTTGAAAGCCCCCTCTCCCACCCACAAACCATTTCTGGAAGACAACACTCAGGGGGATGCCCTTAGGATCAAAGCAAGACACCAGTCATATTCTCTCCAGACTGTAAGGCCTTGGGAGAGTTGGGGTTATCACTAGACGAGTCTGTGTCAGTGTCATGTGACTTGTCTTTGCCCTTCTTGGAAGACTTGCCCTTGTCCTTGGCTTTGCCTTTGTCCTTTGACTTACAATCCTTTGACATGTGGCCTTTCTTCCCACACTTGTAACACCGACTCCGAACTTGTCAGAATACGCAGCGGAGATGATGACCAGATCTGGGAACACAAGCAAAAACGCAGGCAGAAAAACAGCACAAGAGAGAGAGAGAGAGAGATGTAGGCGTGTAACTCTGCTCTGATATACACAAGAAGATCCCGAGAAATGATACAAATAGTGGTATGGGGCTGGGGGCCTATATATATGCCCCTGGGAGAGCAGTCGGCCAGCATAGAAAGTGCCCACGACTGCTGAAAAATGTCCACGACTGCATAAATGCAATCGGCCAGCAGAAAAGTGCCCACGACTGAGAAAGTGCAGTCGGCCAGCACTGGAGTGCTCCTGGCATCCTCTGGCAATCCTCCCCACCACTGGAAAAATGAAAAAAAATAGGGGAAAAATACGGGGAGTGAGGAAAAATGATAAAACACCTGATAAGAGCGGACACACCCACAACAATGGCCCTGGTGTATAAATCTAGACAGGAGATGACTTCTAACACCCCCTCTCAGCTCCTGGCTGTGAAACCAACCACTGGGAGCTGGGGTGCCGCCTGAGCAAATCCTGAGAGAGCGACTTCGTGAAGAGGTCCACCGTACTGTCCCCCGTCGACAGAACTCTAGCAGGATGTCATCAGCAACGATCTGTTCACGAACAAAGTGCCTCTGGATGACCATGGGTTCCTCCAGTGGAAGCCCAAACCTGCTATGCAACCTCCTGCTGCTCTGTAAAACTGCTCCTGGGCCTGAAGTAGATCCCCTCGTGTCCGAATCTCCTCCCCAAACTGAGTCACTCCAACCGTGGAGTCGGACTCCATCAATCAATCCCCCTCATGTGTACAAGAGTCCATGATCCTTCGCATGCCGCAGAAACCACAGGAAACGCAATCCTGCCTCCCAAAGAGACATCTGCAACCATGAGCTCAACTGCCTCATCAGGAAGCTCCCGTCCAATCTGGTGTCCATCAACCAGATCAATGAACCATACAGCTTCTGAGTCACAGAGACATCACACTGCTCACAAGGATCAACACCTGTTACGGTGCACAAACGAGTCCTGGAAACCTGACGAAACCTGTCAACCACCCCCTCTGAATCCGGAACCATAAAGCCTCGAGAAACCACCTCCTTCTGCAAGTAAGCACCTACCACCTGCCTGGCTTTCCGAAAGGTCCCCGTGGAAGGAAACTCCTCAACTACTGGAAGTTCTATGTCCCGAATACTACGAGACATCAGAGCATAAGTGACCTGTTCAGCTTCCTCTGACTCACGAACACAAGAACTACCAACATCAGTACTGGAAAGTTCCTGCCAACTGCTGCCATCTACGGGCAAGCTATCCACCACCTGGTCTCGGAAAGCCCGCACCTACAGCGTATCCACACTTAAGTGGCCATTACCAGACTGCCACTCATCACAAACCTGAGGACCTGGGAGAGAGAATGCTGAAAGCCTGTAAACTCCATTCTCCACTCCACCTTCCCAAACCACCTGGCATGTTGCTTTGTCCCGGAGAGCAACAAAATGCTCATCAAACTCCACCCGTACGCCAATCTTGCAAACCTAATGCACTGACAACAGATGAAAACCAAGTGCCGGAACATACAACACCTGGGAGGAATGCTTCCCCCCTCTGCCATCGGGAACTATCTCCATCCTGCCCTCACTGTGAACTGATAGTGGACGTATCCCCAGTAAGAATATGACCAGAAAGCCTGCAGAGATCCTGTAAACCGGAACGGGAAGGAGTCATGTGCCTGGAAGCACCACTATCGAGAATCCACTCCCCAGTATCCGTTGCGGAGAGTCCTCCAATCTCCTCCCTGCCTGATGCACAAAAGCCAGAGTCTTCATGATTGCTGTTGAGGAGTCTTCACCCTTCTCGGTCTTCTGCTTGGGACATTGCCTCCAATAGTGGCCTTTCTCGCCACAATCATTACAAGTCCTCTCTGCCTTCAGCTTCTCGCGGTCAGCGTCGGACTTCTTCTCAGAAGACTTCTCCGATGAAGCCTTCCCTTTGCCCGAGTTACGGCCTTTCAACCGTTGGCCAGTTAAGGCCTCCGAACCTCCACCCTGAGGAGGGTTCGTGAATCGTTCCTCCTGGTCCAGGACCATGGGCACAAGCTCCTCCCACGTGATGGTGCTGAGCCTGCCACCACTGGTAATCAAAGACGAGTAAAATGCTGAGTACGAAGAGGGCAAACGTGACAGCAACGTGATGGCCATGTCCTCTGATGATATCTCCTTCCCAGCCTGAAGAACTTCCTGCTGAAGAGCCTGCAGCTTGTTAATATGCTCCCGCATCGTCGCCGACTTTGCAAGGCTCATAACCCGCATCTGTACTTCCAAGGAAATCCTCTTCATGGGCGATACCCTGTTGTAAAGTGAGGCCAAATGCTGCCATATACCTCTAGCCAGCGTCATATGCTTTACATGATTGATTACCTGCGGTGTGCAGTTGAGGAAAATAAACGAACGGACCCTGGCGTTGACACGATCCCACATATGTGTCTGGGCCTCCCGATCCTTTCGGATCGACGGTAACTCCCCTTCCTCTACTTCCGGCCATGGAACACCAACAACGACGAAATCGGCGAGGTCGTAGGACTCCAGAACAGATTCCATCCTCACCTTCCATATGCCGTAGTTGCTCCCGTCCAACTGACGGTCCACCGGGAACATGGGGAGTGTCGAGGGGATCTTCACATGTCTCTCGGCCATCTCAAACAGATCTGCCATAGCGGGGATGTACTCTAAAAAGGGTGGGTGGGTGGGAACAAAGAAGAACTAAAACCTGCAAGTGGCTGTCTAGCAAATCAGCCCGCCTTCCTCTTGCTTCTCCTCTTCCCGAACAGTCCAAAACAGTCCACCAATCAGCCACAAAACAGTCCCCCTCTTGCTCACACAAATCCCAAGACCTATCTAGAGCCTAGGCTCTGATACCATGTCAGAATACGCAGCGGAGATGATGACCAGATCTGGGAACATGATCGAAAACGCACGCAGGAAAACAGCACAAGAGAGAGAGAGATGTAGGCGTGTAACTCTGCTCTAATATACACAAGAAGATCCCGAGAAATGATACAAATAGTGGTATGGGGCTGGGGGCCTATATATATGCCCCTGGGAGAGCAGTCGGCCAGCATAGGAAGTGCCCACGACTGCTGAAAAATATCCACGACTGCATAAATGCAGTCGGCGAGCTGGAAAGTGCCCACAACTGAGAAAGTGCAGTCGGCCAGCAGTCCAGTAGCCCACGACTGAGAAACATGCAGTCGGCCAGCACTGGAGTGCTCCTGGCATCCTCTGGCAACCCTCCCCACCACTGGAAAAATGGAAAAAAAATAGGGGAAAAATACGGGGAGTGAGGAAAAATAATAAAACACCTGATAAGGACGGGCACACCCACAACAATGGCCCTGGTGTATAAATCTAGACAGGAGATGACTTCTAACAGAACTTTCTTCTACTCTGTCGAGAGTGCCTAATCAAGTCCAATAGACGATGAAACTTTCAATTTCCCTTGAGAAACTAGGATGGATTCCTCTTCCAAGAGGCGAGTACACAGATCATCAAACTCAAGGGAACGTTTTGTGATCTGAACCCGCAAAGCTCGAGAAACCATGTCATAATCTGCAGGAAGCCTGATGAGGAGAAGAGCAGCTAACTGAGAAGAGGTCAGGGCAGTACCCATTGCCACTAATTGGTCATGAATTACCTTAACCTTCATCACAAACGACTGCATGGAAGTCCCTGCTGTAAACTCCAAAGAAAAGAGCTGACCCAATAGGTTGACATACCGCATTGTAGAGTCCCGTGCATATAGATCTGTCACCTTTCTCCAAACAGAAGCAGCACAATCCAATGTTTGCACGGCGGGGGAGACCTCTAGTGAGATGGCTCGAACAAGTGCGGAGTGAGCTTTTGAGTCTTGATTCTCCCAAGCAGAAAGTTTGGTGAGAAAGGCATCCTCCTGGTCCTTAGTCCACTTCCTAGAGCTGGTAGGACGTTCGGGCTTTCGTTCGTGGCCCTGAACAATCTTCCAGAGACCCTTGTGTGTGAACCAGACCTTCATCTGTAGCTTCCAGTGATCATAGTTTGCACCACTGAGCTTGTCCTCCTTGTTCGTGTAGGAGGGGGACCCATGTCTGCCTCAAAGAAGCTATGTCTCAAACAACCTCTATAGCTAAGCAATCCACATGCTCCACACGATCCAACTAGGGACGAATAGCCCCCTCTGAAGATGCAGGCTGGACAGCAGCAAAAGAAACCCAAAAAACACACCACCGGGAACCTCCTACCGAAAGAGGGAGGGGATCTTGGAGGGAGAAGAGCTGATGTGCCACTTGTCTGATGCACTTGCTGAATCTGCAGCTAGACCTCCTCCACTTGCCTCTGTAGAAGAAAACGCAGCCTGGGGGCTAGTTGGAGAGCTTGTAGAGCAAAAACGCAGCCACTGTTTTGAAGGATCTACAGCCTGGAGAATCTAGGGAAGCAGAAAACGAAGAGGAACAGATTGTGCAGCAGCCAGAGCCTAGGCGAATGATACCATGAAAGAATGTGCACAAGCGGAAGCAATGAACATAAGAGAGAGAAAGATTGCAAGCAAGAACTGAGCTTTATTAGCTTGAGGTTACAAAGTACAAGAGCCAGCAAATAGGGCAAGGAATGATGTGATAGAATGAATGAAGGGAGCACCTCTTATATACTTGTACATGAAGCAGTCGGCTGTAGGAAAACAGGCCGACAGCTCCACGGCAGCATAAAAGAAAGATGCAATATTTTAACAATAACCAGTCCTCTTCTTGCCCTTAAAAGAATCTGAAAATGGCTTAAATTTATCGTGTTTCATGTGTAGCTTTTCAGCTACAGAAGCCGAACGTGCGGCTCCCGTCTTCACGCCTCAGTAACCCAAGCAATTGTGCCCCACGTAAAAATGTGGGAGGGGGCCCAATCCATAGTGAAAATTCGTAGGATCCACTGCCAAATGCGCTGAGCCTTCGGGCAATGCCAAAAAGACTGACGCTGGATGGCCACACCTCAGACACGATGCTGGCCTATCCCCGAAGTGCCAACTGCGAAGCTTCTGCCATGTGAAGAGGAATCTTCCGTGGCCGAAAACTATCCCACGGCCTCTTCTAGAAATTTGAGAGAAAGCATGGTGAGAGGCCCTAGGACTACCAACCAGCGTCCTACTGCTGCTGGAGTGCCCTCGACCTCTCGCATCTAAATCTTGCAGGCCAGCCGTGTAGTGTATGCAAAAGAAAGGGTGCCAAGCGTCTCCTCGTTGTCCTCTGGATCATGCCATGTCCACTCTCCAAGTCCCACTGGAGAAGCGTTGGATGCCGGCCCTCCCAAATCCACAAATGCCACCTTGGCCGGTGGAGGATCGTGTTAGAAGTCATCTCCTATCTTAATCAGACACCAAGGCCTCTATTGTGGGTGTGCCCGCCCTGTATAGGTGTTTTATCATTTTTTCTCACTCCCTGTATTTTTTCCCATTTTTCCTTGGTGTGGGTGATGCCACATGTTGGCAGGAGCCTCTGATGCTGGCCGACTGCACTCATGTGTTCCTGAAGACTGGCCGACTTAATCAGAGGAGGTCGTGGTGTTTTTCTGGTAGCCGACTAGCTTTGCCCAGTCGTGGAGGCCTGGTGGCACTTCATGCGCTAGCCAACGAATCCATGGCAGTACCAGGAGTTGCCCAATGCTGTACATAAGTAAACGCCACTGAGGTGGGCATCGCAAGATGAAAGGACTCCACATCCCCCTCTAAAAAAAGATGTCGTCAGACTGGTACAAGCCCAACCTAATTCTGATCCAAATCCAAAAAACTTTTGAAGTACCACTGTGCCCCATGCACGGTTAGCAACCACAGATCCAAAGCATCCCACCGGGTCCAAAAAACCATCCTCCAAAACAATAAACCTACAAAACTGGTAGGGGAAGGAGCATCCTCAGAAGCATCACAAAGAGATGCAAAGATAAACTCCTCACAATGAGAAAGGGAAGCAGGAATATAAACTGCAGTGGTAACAAAGTCCTCAAAAGCATCACTAAGAGCAGAAGACTGGTCCATAAGTAGAATCAGATCCCAAGAATCAGCAACAAAGAAATGATCCATGTGAAAGGATCACACCTCAAAGGGCAAAACACCCTCCTTGTTTAGCAAATACTGCAAAGAACACAAGCTCGAACAAAATAAACTCTACTCAGGATCTCTGAAAAGATCACTGCTCTCCTCCAAAATCTGTAAACTCCTTTCACAGAAGAAAGTCTCCACAGAAACAAAACAACTCCCGAAACTGATCCCTCAAGTGAAGTAGCTGGGGATAGGCCCCCTCTGAGTGTAGAAAACTCCTGTGGGAAGCAAAACGCAGCCAAGACACTGCTATCCAGCAAAAATAGCACTCCACTGCCAACAAAAGGCAAGGAACATGAAGAAACCGGGAAACCGTGTAGGCCAAGAACAAAACACAGGTATAGATGCTCCAAAATCAGCAAAACGCTGATTCAAATCTGAAATTCAGAATCCTCCTCAAGTACCAAACTGCCTCCAAAGACACAATCCACACAAGAAACCCCCTCTGCAAGTGATCTGTGTCCACTTCCGGTCCAATAGATGAAGCCCAAGTGAAGGTAGAGCTACCAGCAAGATCTATTCAGAAAAACACAGCAACCATGGCTGCAAATCTGAAAACGCAGAGGTAATCAGGGCAGTAGAAAGGGCTGAATCTGGAAACGCAGAAGAAAGAGGTACACCCAAGCCTCAGAGCAGCAAATCAGCATCAGAAATCTGTAGGAGAAGAAAACGCAGCAAATATGCTGCTGCTGGCCTGTACAAAACAGGCGACCAGCACTACAAGGGGGGTATGAATGTTGAGAACTGCTGCAAACTGCTGTAGACAGCCACCTGTAGAAAAACGCAGCAAATTATGTGCTGCTGCCCTGAAAACAATGCAAAAAACAGGTGTGAAGAAGTCTCAGGAGGTCAAACCGACAATGGATGACCACGGGCTGCTGAGAAGAAACACCTGGAAGAGACAGGCACCAGCAGCAATGCTGAGAAAAAAAAAACGCAGATTGTCCACCTTCCAGGAGGGAGAGAAGGGAGCATCCAACACTGAAGATCACCGGCGCTCTGATACCATGATAGAATGTGCAACGGAAGAAGGGAAAGGCTGCTGAGAAGAAACACCTGGAAGAGACAGGCACCAGCAGCAATGCTGAGAAAAAAAAAACGCAGATTGTCCACCTTCCAGGAGGGAGAGAAGGGAGCATCCAACACTGAAGATCACCGGCGCTCTGATACCATGATAGAATGTGCAGCGGAAGAAGGGAAAGTGGAAACACAGGAGAAGAAGAAGAAGAAGAAGAATATATTATCGTCCTCGGGAGGCCGAAAAACGGCCCATGGGACCCAAACGAAGTACGTACAGAAGCTGTAAACAAAGCCTCCTCCTTTCATGGGAGGGAAAATAAAAAAAGACTAGTGTGTGGCCAATTGCATTACAAGGTAGTCACGGTGCTTGAGAATTTTGATGAAGTATATGCCAAGGGCAGCAAGTTGGCCATGCGAGAGCAAATTCACTAAGTCGGTGTATCCTTCTAAAGTGGTGCTGAAATCTCTCCTTATGTGCTGATATTGTGGGCATGTTAAAAGAACATGCTCCTCTGTCTCCACTGCTCCCAGACTACATAGCCGGCATAATCTTCTCTCTCTCGAGACACCGCTCCATGCTCCTCTCTCAATCTCGAGAGTGTGTGACCGGGTGCGGATGAGCGCAAGACCTCGCCTGGCATTAGTAGGAATGGGTGTGCTTATGTATTTCTGAGCATTATCTTCTTCTTGTGAGTATGTGACCCAATGGTTTGGATTAATGTGCGAGCAGTAGTATTCATATTTAGCCCTTTTTTCTGCTGATTGCCATTAGCAATGTAGTGCTTCCAATAATGCTTGGTGGAATGCTATCTCGTCTACTTTGTCTGGTGATGTATCTAGGTACGAGGCTACACCCCATCTTTGGAACCAGCCCTTGATGTCATGCATCCATCCTGATGATAGCATCTTACTTTTAGGAGAGAGAGTGAGAGAGAGAGAGAGATGGAGAGGAAACAGAGGTGAGAACCTGCTCTCAATATCATCAACAAAAGGAATACATGTCCCAAGCAAGAGGGGAGAACCTCGTATGTGAGGGACTACAGCAAACAATGCTAAGCAAGCAGTGAGAAATGAGGGAGGCAAAAGCCAGCTATATATATATGCCCATGAGTAGGCAGCCGACTGGTGATAAAATCCTCCACGACTGGGAAAAATACCCAAGACTCCATAAAATGGGAAAAAATATGGGAAAATATATGTGAGGGGTGACCAGCCCCTCTAACTAACATGGTCAGCCCTAGAGGCTATAATAGGGCACCAAACAGGAAGCCAGCAAGAAGGAGATGATGTCTAACAAAAATCCCCACCCATACACCAAATGAGATTCCCCCGGTCGGGGTTGAGCACAATCTTGGCAAACACTTAAGCTATTAACATAATTAAACAATTTTAAATGGCGCAACACAATAGAGTAAGAAGCTGAATTTTATTTTGCACACTGCACTAGGGCCGGAAAGGGCCGACCCCCCCTTGTAATAGATTTTATAAACTGTTACAAGCCTCACGGGCATTCACATGCCAAACTGTTCAAGTGCATCCATGATCATGAAAACAGCATTGCAAACAAATTTGTCGTAGACGATGGAATCCATAGCTTCACTTGAGAGTAGCTTCGTTCCTTGATTCCTTGAAGCTTGTCAAACGCAGCTATGCTCCACTGGCATCCATACACATACACATGTGTGTGCCAGGACCGAGACATAGGAGACCATATTGACAAAGCATTCGAATCTCAAATTGAAAATTGCTTGCAAAATGCTCTTACCAAGTATTGGACGATCAATGTCGAGCTCCACCTCCGTGCGGACGAACTACAGCTTGAATGTGACCGTTTTCCACTTCCGGCTGAAATTAGGGTTTCTGATTTTTAGGGTTTTAAGCAGGTTATATGAGTCCAAAATTGGGCATTTTGGGCTCTTTAGATGCCTATGAGTAAGGGGCACAGCTTGGTATGGTTTCCTCCAAAATTAGGGTTTCTGAAATTAGGGTTTCTGCAGAATTAGGGTTTCTGAAAATTAGGGTTTCAGCAGAATTTGGGGGCGGTAGAATGGTTAGGAGACTCCATATTCATTTAGAAGAGAGAGATAGAGTGAAAAGGTGAGCAACTGGAGGCTTAACTGTGAAAGGAAGAATCTTCAAGCTTTCCATTGGAGCTGGGAGCAAGAGGGAATGAAAATCAGCACTCTCACCAAGCAAAAAGTTAGAGAGAATAACAAAAATAGGCTCTCTTGAAGGGGGGCGCCTATTTCTAGAGAGAGAGTGTAGAGAGAGGTAATTTTCAAAATAAGTAATAGCATGGTGGCAGGTCCTCATACTGCCACCCAGTCCATAACCATCCCTTTTCCACACAAATTTAGTGGGGAGGGTGCCTGGACACTCGCCTAGCCGACCGGAAGGGAATTCTAGTCTATTCTTACTTATAGTTTGTCCGCCCGAGCTTTAATGAAGTGTGGACGCCCAATCTCACTTATAACTTGGGCGGACACACTTATTAAAGTGTGGACCTGCAAAACAAAGAATACATTGCTTTAACTCATAAAAAAAGTAAAGTGGTGTACTTACCACCTGTCTACAACCCACAAACGAGGTTAGAATACAGTTTCACTCGCACGGTTCACAAGAGGGCGTCCCCTACATGTGAACTACACAAACAAATCTTGCATGCAATCAAATAGTTCATGCAAAGACAGGATTTTTTTAACTTGCAAACATGTTATGCAAGGATGCATTGAACAGTCTCCCTATTCATTTAGCTTGTAGTCCGTGGTACCACACTCTGGATTTGGGCGCAGATACACAATCCCAACCCATATATCCAGCCTACTGGCTCTCGGTGTAGACATAAGTCCCCAACCATAAGATGCCAGTCCATCCTACAGAACTCGTCCATAGGCCTGAAGCGCAGAGAATGCCCAAATAGTGACATCCTCCCCTGCTTCTAAACAGTTGACCGCAACTGAAATGCTTCCAAATATGCTTGGAGGAGCTGCGGATACTCCTGGAAGTATGTTTCATCCATCCATTTTGCATCCATAGGAGAATAGTTCTTGAATTTCACAAGGTAGCGCCTCTGGAGTTTGCCACCTGCAAACTTTCGCTCCTTATGAAACACAATTTGCTCTGGCTGCAATACCTCTTCCAGCTCTTCCACCTCTGGTGGATCTTCCATAACCGGTTCCAAAGGTTCCGGTCCCACATATTTGCGCAAGAGGCTCACATGGAATGCATTATGAATCTTCCAATGATCCGGTAAAGCAAGTCGAAAAGCCACATCATTGATCTTCTTGATCACCTTGAAGGGTCCATAATACCTGGTAGAGAGTTTTGGGCATGCTCTCTCCTTGCCAGACCTCTTCCTGAGTCTAGCTTTCTCAAATTTTAGCAATACCAAGTCATTCTCTTTAATGTCCAATTGCCTTCTATGCTTGTCGGCAGCTTTCTTATGCTTTGCTTGAGAGCGTGCAATGGCTGTCCGAACTTGTGAAAAGGCAATATCAAGGTCCCTGACAAAGTCATCAGCAGCAAATATCTCATCTTTTGTGCGTAAGATAGGTGGCAATACCACTTTGCCATAAATGATCTCAAATGGGGCCTTGCCTGTAGAAGCATGTACCGTATTATTGTATGCAAATTCTACAAGCGGTAGATACTTTTCCCAAGAAGATTTCTGATCTGTCACATAGCATTTAAGCAAATCCAACACAGCTGAATTTGCAGCTTCACTTTGTCCATCCGTTTGAGGATGATAAGCTGAAGAAAAATTCAGCTTTGTGCCCATGTTATCAAAAAGAGCTCTCCAAAAGAGGCTTGTTGTTCGGGGATCCCTGTCTCCCACAATTGATTTGGGCATACCATGGTGTTTAAATACCTGTGACACAAAAATTTTGACCATATGTTTTGGTTTTATGGTCTTTTTGACAGGTAGAAAATGTGCTTGTTTACTAAACCTGTCCACAATTGTCCATATTGCATCATTGCCATTTGGGGTGCGGGGCAAATCCATAATAAAATCCATTGCAATGCTTTCCCATGGCTGGTCCGGAATAGGCAAAGGCTGAAGCAAACCAGGAGTCTTTTGCCTATCAAATTTTACCTTTTGGCAGGTGACACATGCACGTACATAGGCTTCTATATCTTTCCTCATACCTGGCCAAAAGAAGTATCTCTCAATCATTTGAGTAGTAGGGAGTATCCCTCTATGCCCTGCATAAGGTGGTGCATGACATTCATCCAAAACTTTTTGTCTCATGTTTGAAACCACACATAAGCAGTTATCCTTCATGATATAACCATCTTTGACCACATAAGAAGCATGTGTATGACCAGTCATTAAATCAGCCCATAAATCTGAAAAATCAGCATCCAAATGGTACATTTCTCGCATAGTAGACAAGTCTTGATGAGAAGCAACCGAAATTGCAGCCACATATGGTTTTCTGGACAATGCATCTGCTACCACATTTTTCTTGCCAGGAGTATGCAAAATCTGAAAATGAAACATTGAGAGAAAATTGGCCATTCTCATTTGTTTCTCAGAGAGTTTAGTTTGCGTAAGAAAGTACCGCAAACTTTGGTGATCAGTTTTGACAACAAATTCAGCTCCCAATAAGTAATGTTTCCATACTGTGAGAGCATGAATGACGGCCAATAATTCCTTCTGATAAACATCAAGAGTAAGTTCAGCATTTTGCAATCTCCTGCTTTCAAATGCAATGGCATGTCCTTCTTGATTTAAGACGGCTCCAATGCAATTGCCACAAGCATCACATTCTACCACAAATGGCTTTTGCAAGTCTGGAATGATTAAGACTGGCCCTGTGATAATGGCATTTTTGAGCTTATTGAAAGCATTAATCTCAACCTCTGTCCATTTAAACATAGGACGTTTCTTGGTGAGTTCATGCAATGGCGAAGCAATCATTGCAAAGTGAAAGATAAATCTCCTGTAATATGAACATAGACCAAGAAAGCTTCGGACTTCATGAATAGATTTAAGTTCTGGCCAATCTTTGATGGTTTGGATCTTTGCAGGATCCATTCGTACACCATCCTTTGATACTATGTGTCCCAAGTAGTGAATCTCTGAAAGGAAAAATTCACTCTTTTTGGCGTTGATCATAAGCTTATGCTGCCTTAGTTCTTCAAAGACCACTCTTAAGTGCTTTTTGTGATCCTCCTCATTCTTGGAGAATACAAGAATGTCATCAAAGAACACACCTGTAAAAGTTCTATGATTTCTGAAAATTCGGTCCATCATGCGATTGAAAGTAGCCGGGGCATTTGTAAGACCGAATGGCATAACCAAATACTCATAGAGACCAAAAGAAGTGCGAAATGCTGTCTTATGTACATCCTGTGGCATCACTCGCACTTGATGATAGCCGCTTTTAAGATCAATGCGACTAAAACAAGATGATCCATCCAGCTTGTTCAAGATATCATCAATCCTCGGTATGGGAAACCGATTCTTGATGGTAATCTTATTTAATGCCTTGTAATCCACACACATACGGAATGAACCGTCTTTCTTTTGTACAAGAAGAACGGGTGAACAAAATGGCGAAGAACTAGGCCGCACCAAGCCTTTCTCAAGTAGTTCACCCACTTGTTTCATAATCTCTTCTTGTTGGCAAGCACTAACACGATATGCTGGCCTATTTGGAGGTGAATTCCCTGGAACTAATTCAATGCGGTGATCTTCTGGCCGTAAAGGAGGCATTACATTAGGTAAAGAGTCAGCAAAACAATCCCCGAATTCGCTTAAAAATTTCAGCCTCTCTTTAGTAAGAGTGTCCACATGTACATTACTGTGTTCCACATTATCACGTACAAAAACCAAGTACGAAGAAACACTCTTTTTCATTGCTTTATTGATTTGTATATGAGATACAACGGGGATAGTATCACCCGACACACCTGCATCTAAATGATGCTCTCTACCTTTATACATAAAAGTGATTTTGTTGGTCTTGTAATTCTTGGTAGGCTCAAGGCGTGCATGCCAAGGTTTTCCCAGTAATACATCACATCCACTAAGAGGGGCAACGAGAAAGTTCTCGTGGTCGAGGTATCCTTGGATATGCATTCGCAGCTTTCCAATAAGGGGTGTAACCTTCACATCTTTTTCCAGAAAAGCTGAACATGCATGAATTTCGGGTCCCATGTCACCTACTTCAATCCCCAAGGCAGCAGCCATATCAGTGGAGATGAAGTTGTCAGTGGAGCAGTCATCAAACATGAATAAAGCTGGCTGGTCTTTTAGTTGTCCCCATGCTTTGCATACCATTCTATGCATGTTTGCATGTCCCGTGTTGCCCTGTACATCATATACCATGTTGACATGCACTTTAGGCTCTTCTGGCTTCTTATTCTTGTTAGGGCATTGTGGAGAGATGTGATCTTTACTACCACATCTAAAGCATTTGCCTTCACGAATGTATTGTACCCTTTGTTGAGGAGTCAAGCCATAAACACCCTTTTTCTGCCACGGTTTCTTTTCTTTTGCATTTTCAGCTCTTTGAGGGGGCTTTACATCCTTCAAATCTGAATTTTCAGCTTTGTGCATGGCTTTGAAATCTCTTCTAAAGGGCTGTCCACCCTTTTGTACATTAAAACCAGCTTTCTCCTTACCCTTGCCCAAGCTTTGGTCAATTCTAGATTGCACCCATTTGACATTAAGCTCTTCGGAAGCCAAGACCGAGTTTATGAGTTGACGAAGAGTTTGGTTTGGATAGATTTGTAGTCCTCTTTGGAAGATGGGTTGCAATCCTGACTCAAATTTCCTCTTCTTTTCTTCTTCAGTAACGGTCATGAAGGGTAACACTTCCATTAATACCTCCCAAAATTTGGAGACGTAAGAGGTAATGGATTGCCCTTCTTTTTGCTCCAACCTGTCCCACTTCCTGCATATATCCTGAGTAAAATTTGGAGGCAAAAATTGATCATAAAACTTTTGTTTGAATTCAGCCCATGTAGAAATGGTGTTGCCGGAAAGCTTCTCGGCCAACCACCAATGAGCAGCAGTGCCTTTCATGTACATGCCCACATGTCTGAGTTTTGATGATTCTGAAAATTCTCCCTCATGAAAAGCAATTTCAAATTGGGAGATAAAAGATAGAGCTTTGGTAGAATCATATTCTCCATGAAAATACTCAAACTTAACTGTTTTGTCACCTGCAGTAAATTCTTTAGTCTTCTTCTTCTTATGTTGATGCGTTTCCTCTTCATCTCTCTCGATTGGTTGCTTATTTGCTTCATTAGTAGGAACATATCGCTCAATTCCATCATGAGGAGGGGCTGATTTATGAGTCGGTTCCTTGAGAAGACTTTCATGAGCTTTAATAGATGACCTGTGGGGAGGAGAAACATGTGCGGTAGAGGCATGATGAGAGGTAGCAGACGCCTCTTCTCTTTCCTGTCGCACAATAGATTTAAGCTTTGATGTTTCAGCTGCATGTTGATTCATAAGAGGAGGCTTTTTAAACCTAAGCCCTCCTTCCTTTCGAGTAACTACATCACCTTGTCCCATGAGGTAAGAGACAGCCATATCTCTTGGTTGAACCCCCAATTCCATGGCAACATTTTCCAATGCATCATTCACAAAAGGAGAATGCTTTGACACACGAGATACATGCCTTGACTGTGAGTCTTCATGCATATCCTTGAGTTGTTTTTGCATCATACATAATTGCCTTTTGAGGTCTGCAATTTCAGCCTGCATAGCATCATGTGCAATACCATCATGTGACCCAAGAAAAACATTTTCAGCAGTGTATTGTTCATGCATTTGAGTATCATCATGCACATTGTCTCCTCTTGGCTTCACATATGTACTCTTCCTTGGATTTACATCCCGTGAAGTACCTGTTTGGCTCGCCATAATGCTTAAGAATGCTAACAGCTAGTGTAAGCTAGATTAGGACCGTCTTCCACACAGAAAGGAGGAAGATCCTAGGCTCTGATACCAATGAGATTCCCCCGGTCGGGGTTGAGCACAATCTTGGCAAACACTTAAGCTATTAACATAATTAAACAATTTTAAATGGCGCAACACAATAGAGTAAGAAGCTGAATTTTATTTTGCACACTGCACTAGGGCCGGAAAGGGCCGACCCCCCCTTGTAATAGATTTTATTATCAAGGAAAACTGTTACAAGCCTCACGGGCATTCACATGCCAAACTGTTCAAGTGCATCCATGATCATGAAAACAGCATTGCAAACAAATTTGTCGTAGACGATGGAATCCATAGCTTCACTTGAGAGTAGCTTCGTTCCTTGATTCCTTGAAGCTTGTCAAACGCAGCTATGCTCCACTGGCATCCATACACATACACATGTGTGTGCCAGGACCGAGACATAGGAGACCATATTGACAAAGCATTCGAATCTCAAATTGAAAATTGCTTGCAAAATGCTCTTACCAAGTATTGGACGATCAATGTCGAGCTCCACCTCCGTGCGGACGAACTACAGCTTGAATGTGACCGTTTTCCACTTCCGGCTGAAATTAGGATTTCTGATTTTTAGGGTTTTAAGCAGGTTATATGAGTCCAAAATTGGGCATTTTGGGCTCTTTAGATGCCTATGAGTAAGGGGCACAGCTTGGTATGGTTTCCTCCAAAATTAGGGTTTCTGAAATTAGGGTTTCTGCAGAATTAGGGTTTCTGAAAATTAGGGTTTCAGCAGAATTTGGGGGCGGTAGAATGGTTAGGAGACTCCATATTCATTTAGAAGAGAGAGATAGAGTGAAAAGGTGAGCAACTGGAGGCTTAACTGTGAAAGGAAGAATCTTCAAGCTTTCCATTGGAGCTGGGAGCAAGAGGGAATGAAAATCAGCACTCTCACCAAGCAAAAAGTTAGAGAGAATAACAAAAATAGGCTCTCTTGAAGGGGGGCGCCTATTTCTAGAGAGAGAGTGTAGAGAGAGGTAATTTTCAAAATGAGTAATAGCATGGTGGCAGGTCCTCATACTGCCACCTAGTCCATAACCATCCCTTTTCCACACAAATTTAGTGGGGAGGGTGCCTGGACACTCGCCTAGCCGACCGGAAGGGAATTCTAGTCTATTCTTACTTATAGTTTGTCCGCCCGAGCTTTAATGAAGTGTGGACGCCCAATCTCACTTATAACTTGGGCGGACACACTTATTAAAGTGTGGACCTGCAAAACAAAGAATACATTGCTTTAACTCATAAAAAAAGTAAAGTGGTGTACTTACCACCTGTCTACAACCCACAAACGAGGTTAGAATACAGTTTCACTCGCACGGTTCACAAGAGGGCGTCCCCTACATGTGAACTACACAAACAAATCTTGCATGCAATCAAATAGTTCATGCAAAGACAGGATTTTTTTAACTTGCAAACATGTTATGCAAGGATGCATTGAACAGTCTCCCTATTCATTTAGCTTGTAGTCCGTGGTACCACACTCTGGATTTGGGCGCAGATACACAATCCCAACCCATATATCCAGCCTACTGGCTCTCGGTGTAGACATAAGTCCCCAACCATAAGATGCCAGTCCATCCTACAGAACTCGTCCATAGGCCTGAAGCGCAGAGAATGCCCAAATAGTGACACCAAAAATCCGCCTACAGAAGGGAGTAACAAACTGTAAAGGTGGCCCTACCTGTTGTGGCAATCGGTGCATATACATTCAGGAATCCAACACAGTCCTCTCCAATCCCAATGGTCACCCACTAATCTCGTCCATTGACAATGGTGCCTGAGTCAACCACTGCCAGCAATAGCTACTCACTGACGGAAATGCATACTTCACCCTGTGTCCCGGAGTGGCCAAAAGAAATGGGGAGAAAAGGTGTGACTCTTTTGCTTTGCAGTATCTTCCCACAATGCCAAGTACGTCCCTTTGAAAGATGGTGCTCCTGAATGAATGAAGAGAATGTCACTGGGTCCACCAACTGTTGCTCTGTGAAGCTCCTCTCTAAGGACACCACGCCTCTGAAAGCACTGTGAGCCCCCAAACTCTTAATGTTCCATGAGACAATCCGCATAACTAAGATATGTGGGAGGCAGAACTATCGGAATCGCCCTCCACTTGAAGAGTTTTGGGTGTGGGTTTCAATGGAGAGCAAATCACTGTCAGTTCTGCAACGACGCCTCTTGGCCACTATGTGGAGCCACTCTGTTCAAGCCCTGGAGTATGCATACTCTGGACTCCACCTGTCCCAATGCAAGTATCTGTAGGACGGGGGAAAGGTTATTGCCACTGAAACATGAAGAAACACAAAAAGCAACACCTCCATGCCAGAGGACACCATCTCCCCTTACTGATCTCTGTGGCCCGAACCCCAATCCCATCTGTGCCAAAGACCAGAGAGGTGGATAAGCACATTAGTGATATGCAAGTCATGTAAATGATGTGAGAGCTCTACTGCCTGGCCCTAAATAGCGACGCACACTAACTCCATGCTCCAATCCGTCCCCACTATTGCACTCAGGAGGGAGGAGGAGAGCTCCTTCAAAATGAAGGCATCGGAAGATGAAGAAGTCCACGGGCTGCCCGAGCACCTGCCTGGCAATTCTAGAGGGAGAGGGAGAGCCCGCACCAGACTAGAAACAATGATCATCTCTATCGGCTTCGTAAAGCAATGGATCAAACAGCAGCTGGCTATCTCCTCAGAAAACTGAAAACCTGGAGAGGGATCTCAGCAAGGTGATGGGGGGAGCCAGAGGCGAATTCCTCAAGCGTACTCTGCGCGGGGGGGGGGGGGGGGGGGGGGGGGCAATCACCATCAAGGGGCTGCTAAGATAAATGCTCATAATGGTTCTTTGACACAACCGTATCCTCTTGGGTCGTGCCATCTTGGCACCCTTGGCGGCGCCAGTAAGTCGGCCAACGGTTCCGCCTCGGGCCAAGGGTCCACCGCTCTCCTCCACTGGGTTCAACACAGGTTGGATCCTGGTGCTCTGGTTACCTGGGGGCCTGTGTCCCTCCACCCTCCTGAGGAGGATCTGAACTGATGGTGGAGGCCTCCAAAGAAGTGATTGTAAAAGCGAGGAGTTGTAGATCTGCGTCTAAAAAAGAAAGACCAAGGGGCGGCAACCTCAATCGGAGATGACGGAGTGGCTACCATGGAGTCCTTTTGGCAGTTCAAGACCAAAAGTTGCTAAATCTTGCCACAGAGAAAAAAGACCGAAAGCTAAAAGCACCTCACCAGGAAGACAAGGGAGATGGTAAGGAGGGGGAAGTGTCACAACTGCTGTAGAGAGCAAAACGCAGATAAGAGAGGGAGAGAGAAGTTGTATAAACTCTGTATATACACTAGAAAATCTCGATAATGGTACAAAAACAAGTGTGGGGGGACAAGGGCCATTTTATATGGTCGGCCAGCCCAAAACAAGCCGACAACAGCTAAACATGCTCACGACCAGCAAAAGACCAACCGGGCAGTACTGTAGGTCAGGTTGGGTAGCACGCCAGCCAACAGATACAGCCGACAAGCAGAAAACAGCCTCCCACACCTAGCAAAAATTGAAAAAAAATACATGGAAAGTAAGGAAAAATGGGAGAACACCAAAAATGGGCGAGCACACCCACAACAGAGGCCCTGGTGTAATGTACAGACAGGAGATGATTGCTAACACCCCCTCTCAACTCCTGGATGTGGAACCAACCCCAGTGAGCTGGATTGCTGCCAAAGTATAGCCTGAGGTAGAGACTTCGTGAAGAGGTCCGCCGCATTGTCCTCCGTCAAACAATAAACAAGCAAGATGTCACCAGCCAAAATCTTCTCACGAACAAAGTGATATTGTATATCTCTATGTGCTTAGTCCGGGTATGGAAGACCGGGTTCCGAGCAATAGCGATATAGCTTTGGTTATCGCACTGGATGAGCCTGATGTAGATCTCCTCGTATCTCCTCCCCAATCTCAGTCACTCCAGCCTTGGAGTCAAACTCGGTCCTACGCTTCCCCTCCAATGTCGTAGAAGAGTCCAAGATCTTTCGTACCCTACAGATACAGCAAGATCCGCAATCCTGCGTCCCAATGAGACTTCAAGAGCGTCTGCATGAACGAGATCAAAAGCCCCACAAGAAAGCTCAAGTCCAATCTGGTGTTCAGCAACCAAATCAATGAACCAACAAGCTTCCGATACAGAGAGGCATCAACCATCTCACAAGGATCATTCACTGTAAGCTTCATGTTCGGGTCCATCAGTGACACGATAGGCTTGCAGTTCTCCATCCCAAAGACCTCAAGCAACTCATGAACATACCGCTGCTAAGAGACAAAGAACCCCCTCTGGGTCTGCTAGATCTCCAATCCCAAGACGAAGTGGAGTAAGCCTAAATCAACATCTCGAACTCCTTTGACAAGGCAACCTTCGTCATTCGTATGTGCTCCACATAACCGCCAGTGAGAATGAGCTCATCCACATAAAGGATGACCAACGTGACCAAGATGTGTTCTCGAAAGAGATACAAGTTAGGATCTGCAACTGATCTCTGAAATCCAGTCCGTAGAAAGAAGGAATCAAACTTCTTATTCCAAGCCCTGGGAGCCTGCTTAAGACCATACAAGGTCTTCCGCAACCTGTAAACCATCCCCTTTGATCCTGGAACCTCAAAGCCTAGAGGCTGCTCAACATACACCTCCTCGTGCAAGTCACCATTAAGGAACACGGATTTTACATCCATCTGATATACGGGCCACAGCTGAGAAGAGGCAAGGGCAAGAACAGTCTGAATCATGGTCATCCTCGCTGTCGGTGCAAATGTATCCTCATAGTCGATGCCAGGCCGTTGAGCATAACCCTTGGCCACAAGTCTGGCTTTGTGTTTGTCCATCGACCCATCAGACGTATACTAAGTCTTAAAGACCCACTTGACACCAATGACTGACCGTTTTGACGGCCTCAGAATCAACTCCCAAGTTTTATTCTTCTCAATGGCATCTAGTTTCACTTGCATGGCTTCTCTCCAAGTATCTTGAGAAAGAGCTTCCTTTACGGAAGTGGGCTCTTTGTCCCGCATGATACGAGACATCGAAGCATAGTTTACCTTTAAGAGCTCCGTTGCATGACTTTTGTCACGAACTCTCTACGATCTTCGAGGTCCGTCCTCTGTGGTCCACTCGGAGGGAAGGTCCGTAACACCCGACTCCCGAAGGGTGTAAAACAACCACCTGGATACTTGAACAGAACGCGGAGCCTCCTATTGTTGCGAGGGCTCATCTCCAACCACAGGCTCAACCTCTACAACTGATTGAGGCGGTCCAGCTAGAACAATAGAATGGGAATCATCATCAGACTCATCTAGGTCTCCAAGAAATGGCGGCTCATCAACAGTGGAAGGTATAACATGCTCATCAAAAATATCTCTGCTGACAACAACCTCGTTCCGCTCCGGGTCATACAACTTGTATCCTTTGGAAAGAGAGTTATATCCCACAGATACAAGCTTTTGGGACTTCGAGTCAAGCTTCCCCCTCTGCTTCTTTGAAATGTGAACATAGGAATCACTCCCAAACACACATAAATGGGAGACATCTGGTTTCCTGCCAAAATAAGCCTCAAAGGGAGTCATCTTTGGTACTAAAGTCATCGGGGATCGATCAAGGATATGGCCAGTCATAGCCACAGCCTCTCCCCAAAGTGGACGAGGAAGATCACGATGCTCCAACATCGTTCTCGCCATCTCCACGACAGTCCGGTTCTTTCACTCAACCACTCCATTCTTTGAAGGCAAACCTATATTGGCCAGCTCCCGCTTGATGCCATGTTCCGCACAAACACATTGGAAGAAAACTCTCCTCCTTTGTCAGCCCGAAGAGTCTTTATCTGCAATCCACACTTTCTCCACCATCACATGCCACTCCTTGAACCGAGCAAAAGCTTGTTCCTTTTGGGAAAGGAAATAAACTGTGAATCTGCTACAATCATCAAGTAGCAGCATAAAATACAAAGAACCTCCCAAGGATGGGATCTGCATAGGTCCACACAAGTCAATGTGTACCAACTTTAAAGATTTCGAAGCCCGCCTAAAAGCCTACTTCAAAAAAGATTCCCTGTGCTGCTAACCACGCATGCAAGAACTACAGCGTCCTTGCCTACTGCCAACATCTGGCAAGCCATCCACCATATGGTCTTGGAATGCTCGCCGCAGCGCATCCACATTCAAGTGGCCAAAACGGAAGTGCCACAAGCCACCGATCTCAGTGCATCTCAGAGAGGAGAGTGCCGAGAGTTTGTAGATACCATTCTCTACTCTGTCTTCCCATACAACCTGGCCTGTTTCTTTGTCTTGTAGAGCAACAGAATGCTCCTCAAACTCCACCTGAAAGCCAGTCTTGCAAACCTCATGCACTGACAATAGATGAAAACCAAGTGCGGAGATATAAAGAACACGAGAGGAATGCTTCCCCCCTCTGCCATCGAGAATGATCTCCATCCTGCCCTCACTATGAATCGGTATAGTGGAATTGTCGCCAATGAAAATGCGACCCGACTGCCGTTTAAGATTCTGTAAGAACTCACGAGAAGAAGTCATGTGCCTGGAAGCACCACTATCAAGAATCCACTCCCAAGTATTCTTGGCGGTGAAGCCAAATGCCTCCTCACTCGAAGAAGATGAAGCATCTGTGTCCAAAATCTCCAAGTGTACAAAGACGGGAGTCATTGCAACTGAAGCTGAAGAATCAACACTCTTTTCGATACTCCGCTTAGGACACTTTTTTCAATAGTGGCCTTTCTCGCCACAATCGTTACAGGTCCGCTCGGCCTTCAGTTTCTCACAGTCTAAATCGGGCTTCTTCTCAGAAGACTTCTCCAATGAAGACTTCCCTTTGCCCTTATTGTTGTTGTTACGGCCTTTCGACCACTAGCCAATCAAGGCCTCAGAACCTCTGCCCTGTGGAGGGTTCGTAAAACATTCTTCCTGGTCCAAGACCATAGGCACAAGCTCCTCCCACGTGATGGTGCTGAGTCTGCTCTACTGGTGATCAACGAGGAGTAAAATGCTGAGTACTGAGAGGACAAATGAGACAACAACGTGATGGCCATGTCCTCTGAAGATATCTCTTTCCTAGCCTAAAGAACCTCTTGCTGAAGAGCCTACAACTTGTTGATGTGCTCCTGCATCGTCGAAAACTTTGCAGGATTCATTGTGATGGCAAAAGGACGAAAGGACCAGATGTACAAGAGATCGGAGCAAAACCACAAAGCATGAAATATGTGAGTGAATATATATATAATGGTGAGTGCAAATACGTACAGGAGTTCTCAGGTGTGAGGTGACTTTGAGTAGAAAGACCAATGTAGAAGCACAGATGATGTCGGAGCTAAAGCACAGTCCATGACGAAGGCTCGAGTTGATGTGAGGCAAAGCACTCCGAGTGGTGGTCGGTGTCGAAGGCTCGCGTTACTGGAAGTAGAGGCACTCCGAGGAGAGAGTGGCAGCAGAAGATGAGGTGATGCAGGCTCTAATGACAAGGGTGCTGTTGTACCTAAGGTGGTCGATGAAGAGCAAAGTGGGCTGCCATCCCAAGTGATGGTGGTGGGAGCAAGCTCTGATGACAAGGGTGTTGCAAGACCTGAAGGGTGCAGGCTCTGATGACAAGGGTGCACCATGCCGCGTACCTGAAGTAGTGAGGAGCAAAGAGGGCTGCCGTCTCGAGTGGTGCAAGCTCTCGTGACACAAGTGCTGCATACCTGTAGCAAAAAGGGCTGCCGTCCCGAGTAGTGCAAGCTCTGGTGACACGGGTGCTGCGTACCTGAAGCAGTGAGGGCTTCTGTCCCGAGTGGTGCAAGCTCTGGTGACACGGGTGCTTCGTACCTGAAGCAAAGAGGGCTGCCCTCCTGAGTGGTGCAAGCTCTGGTGCAAAAACGCTGATATGCTCTATGTATAGCAGAGGGGGCTGCTGTCCCATGGGCTGTGGCAAAACGCAGAAGATACGCTGATGTGAGCCCTGATGTATGCACTGATGTAAGGCTGATATAAACGCTGCTATAAGCCCTGATGAAAACGCTGATGTAAATGCTGATGTAAGCCCTGATGAAAACACTGATGTAAGCGCCGATATAAGCCTGATGTGAGGCTGCTGTAAAACGCTGATGTCAGCCTGAGGTAAACGCTGAAGACAGCAGAAGAAAAACGCTGATGAAAAGGATGTAAAGCTCAGATGATAAACGCTGAGGTAAGCCTGATGGTGTGCTGAAGTAAACGCTGATGTACACCTTGATGAAACTCTGATGTAAGCCTGAGGACAGGCTGATGTAAACGATGTAAGGCTCAGATGATCAACGGCCTGTATCATCAGATGTGAATGCTGAAGTCAGCCCTGATGTAGGCGGCCAGCAGATGATAGCAGTGAGGGCTGCTGTCCCACGGTGGCCTGTAGCAGAGGGTGGGCTTGTCGTGTGCATGAAATGCCATGGACATTCTCTGGAGCTAGTCCAGAAGGGGCAACCAGAAAGAGAGCAGTAGAACCAGAAGATGGAGCATAAGGTCCTGAAGTGGCAAGTTTGGACTTGAAGGAGGACCAGGATGCTGTCGGCTGCCTGAAGGGGTACTGTCGGCTGCTTACAGGAGGTGTCGGCTGTACCAAAGACCAAGGCGGCTGAAGGAGCATCATGACATGGCAAGGCGGCTGCAGGCGCAGCATTTTATGATTTAAATAACCAGTCGGCTGGCCGACTGCCAGCCAACTGCTGGTCGGCCAGCACTCCAAGGAGTCCAAAGGGGCTATAAAAGGGGGCACATGCTCATTGTTGTAATCATTCACTCCCATAAGGAGTGGGTCCTTAGGGTCCCTAGACTAGGACTGTTTTGGTGATGTTCACCTTTTCAAGAAGGCAGCCAAGGGCTGTAGATTGTAGATACCTTTTTGTGCCATCAGAAATATACTGAATTTCCAGCCATATCTCTCTCTCTCTCTCTACTCTCTCTGCTGTCTGCGTTTTTGCATCAACATGTTCTCAGTGGTGTTTAGGGCTGAAAGAAGACTCCCAAAGCTTCCGCGTGTTACGGGGCTGCTGTCCCGGGTAGTGGCCAGATGGTACCGGATATAACAATGAAGTGATACACCAATGATAAAAGATAGGCAAGGCTATATATACAGATGGGGGGGTGCTGGTCGGTCACCCTACGAGGTGTAGGCCAACAGCCAAGACAAAAAACCCAAATAAAATATAAAATACCCCAAAAAAATCCCTTTTTAGGGCTGGGAAAAATACTGTTTTCTTCACATTCATCACCCGCATCTGCACTTCCAAGGAGATCCGCTTCATGGGTGATACCCTGTTATACAGAGAAGCCAAATGCTACCACGGCTAGCGTCATATACTTTATATGATTAATCACCTGTGGCATGCAATTAAGGAAGATGAAAGAACACACAAGAGCATTAACACGATCCCATAATTGTGCCTGAGCCTCCCGTTCTTTCCGTATAGAGGGTAACTCCCAAGCTTCCAACTTCGGCCATGGAACACCAACTACAATGAAATCAGCCAAGTCATAAGACTCCAAAACGGACTCCATCATTACCTTCCATATACTGTAGTTGTTCCCATCCAGCTGTCGGTCCACCGGAAACATGGGGAGTGTAGGGATCTTCACATGCTTCTCAACCATCTCGAGCAAGTCTGCCATCTCAAGGGTTCACAAGGTCATATGAAGGGAGAGTGGGTGGGGAAAAAAATGAAGAAGAGGCTACAAATAGTATGCAAGGTGGTTGTCCAACGGTGTTGGCCGCCTTCTACCCGATCTCCAAGTCCCGAACAGCCCAAGCAATCTCCAATCAGCACCTTAAATCAGCAAACCCTCAAGGTCCCACTGTCTCCAAGCTTCAAGGCACCTGGGGCTCTGATACCATGTCAGAATGCACAGCGGAAATGAAGTCAACTGCTGTAGAGAGCAAAACGCAAAAAAGGGAGAGAGAAGCTGTAAAAACTCTGTACATACACTAGAAAATCCCGATAATGGTACAAAAACAAGTGTGAGGGGACAAGGGCCATTTTATATGGCCCAACGCTGCTGGTCGGCCAGCCCAAAACAGGCCGACAGCAACCAGACATGCTCACGGCCAGTAGAAGACCAGTCCGCCAAGGAAAACCAGTCGGCTAGTGCTGTAGGTCGGGTCGGGTAGCAGAGTCCAGTTGGCCAGCAACAACAGATAGAGCCGACAGGTAGAAAACAACCTCCCACACCTAGCAAAAAATGGAAAAAAATACATGGAAAGTGAGGAAAAGTGGGGGAACACCAAAAATGGGCAAACACACCCACAACAAAGGCCTTGGTGTAATGTACGGACAGGAGATGACTGCTAACAAGGAGCGGGCGGATTTCAAAAGCTTGGAGGGAAGGAAGGAAAAAGTAGCTCGTGCCTAACATATACCGGACTAGGGCTTACAATGGGGCCACGGCATACGACAAAATCAAATCCTAAAGGGTCCTACTGCTGTACAATGATGCACTAATGATGAGCCATCTTGTCACCATGCACTACAGTGCAAAGTGCATGTGACACAGATGGCATTTGGACAATTGTTCCAATCACTTCTAACCTAAACAACATTGCATGTGCCTGAAGCCAATCCAATCAACAAGTCTTATAGAGAGGTTTCGGAGACCGTTCAAGATCCCCTAGCCAAAGCACAAGAGGCATAGATACTAGGCAAGCTTATAAGCACCAATGAGAAGTCAAATCTTTCCAAGGGGTTAAGCTTATCGTCAAAAAAGAAGCAAACGTTGAAGCAAGTGGACAAGCGATGCCCCGAATTATCTTATCGTAGCTTCAAACCTTCTCCAAACTTAAAAAAGAATAATGAAGTCTCCACAAAGCTTCGACTTCCACCAACTTGGACCATGTGCGATGTTTTCCACATCAGCCAATTGAATTTTTCAAAATTCCAGATGAGCCTGAGCCAAAAGCGGTCAACGAGGCATAAGTGTCGTTACCAGGGCAGATTGTCCTCCACTCTTTCAAGCATGGCTCCATCTATTAAAAAGCAACAGTATCTTACGAAGTTGTGTGATTGAGGGATGCATAAAGAAGTTTGTCTTGACTAAGAATTCTTCCCAGAATATCAGCATTGTTGACAACTTACCTGGAAGCAATGCAAATCTAGTCAACAAGCTAATAATAAGTAGGAGGAGATGTCACATGCATCATGCACTTGGATGCAATATGGACATGACTGTATAGACAACTGCAGGACCTAGAGACACTACATTTTGTGAGCCCTTCTCTAGGGATGAGCTAACAAGGGTGGTCAATTGAGTCAGTTACTGTCATGCAAGTCCTGCACCTTCATGTCGTGCCCATCTGGCACCGAATTTGAGCCCATTGGCAATATGTAATGATGTACACAATCCCTGGACATTAGAAATTTGTCGAGTGTCCTTGGTAACCCAGTTGAAGTCTAGAGCTTAGGCATGTTCCCAGTTACGTGTGAACCCATGTCCAAGGTACTGGCAGTAACCACACTGATAAAAGGTCATGGACAGGTGCTAGGGGCTGTGGACAGCCTTTCAAAAAGGGCCAGTCAGCCAGCTCTACTAGCCCTAAAGGCCAATCAGCCAACACAACCAGCATACAGGGCTTAGTCAGCCTGCTTGACTGCCTCATGCAGAGGTACATAGAGGCGCCACCATCTCAGAACCCCTCAAACGTGGAGTCCAGAGGCAAACAGCAGGAAGGTGACCAGTCCAGCGCCTTCTGGCAGCCCAGAGGCGTGCAAGTTCAGTGTGCTCCTAAGCAAATGCTCCACTTTTGGAGGGGCTCTTCAGTGGGTTCTGTGACCCTATCCCACGTTCTGTGCTCCTCTCTCTCTATCCTTCTTCTCTTTCTCTTGCATGCAAAAAAACACACAAGGCTAATCTGCAGAACTGTCAAGAAAAGTTCTACAAGTTCTGCATGTTACAGAGATGGTCACACATGCACTGTGCACTGTGCACTGTCAAGTTCCTTCTCACAAGATCAGGGAGCAGACAGTAATTTCTATTGGGTGTGAAAGGTTACTACACTACATAGATGATAGATTTTGACACACGATTCATTCAACTTCTCCGATCCTTTGACAAGTCACAATTTTACAGATCCTCACTGAGAGATTTTGACACACGATTCATTCAACTTCTCCGATCCTTTGACAAGTCACAATTTTACAGATCCTCACAACAAAGGCCCTGCTAAGAGCAGAGCCAATGATCCAATTCCACTATTCTGATGAATACAAAGTTTGGCATACTTACCTGACTTAACAAGTAGCAGCATGCAATTGACCCTTATAAGAGCAAAGCTAATGGCCCAATTACGCCTATTACATATATTCGTATCAATAAGAAAAATTTAAAATATTTACTCAACTTGGCACCATTTACTCTCTTAAGAACAAGCCCAATAACCCAATTCCACACACAGCATGAGTTTAAAGTACTTCCCAAATCTTAACAAACAAGCAAAGTGCAATCTTGACTTTTAAAGGTCTACCACCAAAGCACATGCAGCAATCAATTTATATGTTGTGCCATAGCTTCTCACATCATCATGCCCCAAATTAGCATGCAAATTTTTTTCAAAACCATGCCCACCACCACCACTACCCTCACAGATAACACAATGCTAGGTTGGCATCACTTCTCCAAATGTGAAAGGTAAACTGAGCCTCTAGCTTTAGAGAGCAGAGTCAACTAAGCTTATATATGCTTCTGTTCAGGTGAAGGAAAAGCACAACTATGATAACCATTGGCACTCAATAATGTCGTTCATTTTTTCCACATTCAACAGCAATATGCATAGCCATTTATTGAGTGCAATCTGTGAGATGATTGAAATTAAAGAGAAAGAAGCCATACCTGCTGACAGGAAAAAGAATTCTTGTGCATTTTTCAAGGAGCTAGCCGCAACCAGGCTGAGAGGGATGACAAAGTGAAGAGAAGCTTTTTCATGCACGTGCCAGCCGAACATAAATCCACAACTGTAGGCATATGCCACACAAATCAACACATCCTCTTTCCATGGTTTCTTCCAAAGCTTCACGAGACAGGGCAACATTGCAAAAAGCACTAGTAGCATGGTGATCAAAGGAGTGATCTGTATCTCAAAATAAAAGCATGTAAGAGGTTTAACAAACTCTATACAACACAATGGGAAAGAAAGACTGCACTGACCTGTGGGAGAACGGCATGTGCTTTAATATCTCCAACTAACCCACCAGTCATAGACGCCTCCTGTACTTCGACATGAAAGCCAAACTTCCTGAACAGATAAGAAAACACTTTGTCTGCTGTATTGTACAGAGCCCAAAAATTGGGAGCCCAGTATGCATGGCATAACCCCCGTCCAAATGGGAAAAGACGCTTCAACACTTGACCCACCTGTTCTGTTGAACTCGCCAGAAAAAATAGCCAGGCTTAAGTGTCAGAAAATCCCTTGTTATAACTTGCGATGATACGTACATTAAGGCTTGTACTGAGATGCATTTAACACTAATGAATTGTTTACCACGCTGGAGGGATGAGCCTATACCTGTCCATAATACAGAAACGGCCCAAAAGCAGCCAGGACGACAGAGATAACCGCACCCCCGAGAGTCAAAAACCTGACAAGATCCCGGCAGTAGTGCCGGAGCAGGTAGACAAAATACACAGGAGCGGCAACAGCAAAGAGGTGCTTGAAGCACAGCAAGATGGCAAAGGTGACCCCACCCATGAGGTCATCCCCCTCTCTGAGGTAGGAGAGGGAGAGGAGGAGGATGCCAAGCAAGAAGCCATTGTATTGAAAATGTATGTGATCAACCATGATAAGTCCAGGGGAAAACAGTACGGCAACATACGCGAGCCTCTGCTGCTTCAAGGGCAAGCTTCTGCAACATCTCCAGAGGGCCCAATAAAGAGCAAAATCAGAGAGTATGACTGAGATTCTTTGGAAGAGAACCACTGTGGGTGCTTTGTAGTTGAGGCCCTGGGTGAGATCTACGATGATGGGATCTGTGAGGCGGGCGAAGTGGGAAAGGGCGTGCTCAAACCAAGCGAAGAAGGGCGGGTAGTCGAGCGTCCACTCGCTGGTTTCGTCCAAGTACCAGCGGTTGAGGGGGAGAGAGCCCGTGACGGCGAGCCAGTGGCGGTGCACCTCAAAGTCCGTGCTGTGGTAAGCCGGGATAAGGAGGATCTTGATGCAGGTGGCCACCCCCGCCATCCATACCAGCTCTCGCAGGCCCCAACTGCGCTCGGCCTCCTCCTCCACCAACGACTCCTGCTGCTGCTGCATAGTGCTGGGTGGTGAGGGCGCTACTCAGAGAGAATGGAAAGGAGAGATGCGTGTGTTGTTATGGAGTAGTCAAAACTCACGAAAAAAAATATATCCTTGCAAAAGAGGGCAAAATATATATATGTACACACTCAAGGTTAATTAATATCTTGATAAAAATTTACAAATATGTGTTTTATATTTATTTTATATATTAACTATAAGACTCTAACATACAACTAGTTTTACCTAATTTAGTGTTATGACTCCCAAGATTACCCTGGCTTTTGGGCCTTCCCATGGGACATGGAACCTTGGGCTCCTTAGGACCTAGACAGTGGGCTGGAGCATGGGCACCTTATCCCCAATCATCACCCCGAGGAACCACTGAGGGTGGTCTCCTAGTCTAACATCGCCCTCACACCCCCTCAAGACTAAGTGCCACGGGGTCTTAAAGACTCTTGTCAGGTGATATCAATGGATGGCATTGATCAAAAACATTGACGTCTTTTTTGGGCCATCAGATAAAGTAAACTAGGGTCAGTAAACTAGGGCCAATAAACTAGGTTACTAAGCGATCGTAGTTTACTTCCTAGTTTACTAAACGATCCTAGTTTACTAAGTGGACATAGTTTACTTCCTAGTTTACATCATGGAGTAAGGGTGAATTTGGGTTTAGGACTTAGAAAATTTTGGAGCAAAATGTTATGTGCAAGAGAGGATTGAACTCGAGCCCTCAATTCACCATTGGAAACATCTTACCACTACACTATACCTTCAGGCAACAAGATCATGTGGTTTCAAGTCATTGTATTCTATGTTTTTCACCCCCTAGTTTACTGGCCTTAGTTTACTGACCCTAGTTTACTTTATCCAACGGTCAAAAAAAGGTGTCGCGATTTTGATCAATGCCATCCATTGATATCACTTGACAAAGGTCTTTAAGACCCGGTGGCACTTAGTCTTGAGGCTCACACCCCCCGTCCCCCAACCCTCTCTCCCACTTTTGGCAAATCATAAAGCTCACTACCTATGCCCTAGTTCATGCTTTTGGATTTCCATCTCTCTTGCAGGAACGTGTTGGATTTGAGAAAGTGTGCAAGGCCAGGGCCACGTGCAGTAGGCTCACTAACCACATATTTGCATGCAACACGGTGCATCTTTGATTTTTGCTATGTTGAGTGCTCTCAGGTACACGGTTACAACTTTCAATGTTACACCATCTTTGATTTTCTAGCATTGGATAGCAGTGAGTCGTGTGACACTGTCTCTCTATCTCTATGAAGCTATTTCGCTTTAACAGTTAATTAGGTATCCTGGCAGTGAGTCGTGATGCTCTCTCTCTCTCTCTCTCTCTCTCTCTCTCTCTCTCTCTCTCTCTCTCTCTCTCTCTCTCTCTCTCTCTCTCTCTCTCTCTCTCTCTCACACACACACATTAAGAACTAAAAAAACCATACTCCTAATTTTTTCTCTCTTGCAGGTTCATAATCACATCTAGCGGATTCGTGAAAGCATTGGCCATCTTTAATTATAGGTTCGTGCTTACTTTTGCCATCTTCTATCACATAGCTCTTACAGGTTTATAATCGCATTTGCCATCTTCTATTTTTTATCTGTTCATGCAAGTCTTAGGTACACTACTACACCATACACGTTTTTTCTTCTCTTTATATTTCAAGATATGTAGATTGCATCTCTTCTATTTTTGCTCTGCTCTTTAGTACACCACACACATTTGTTCTTCTCTCTATACTTCAAGATATGTAAGGATAGATTAGGTCAACTATTCAAAGGAAGCATGTAAGTTTTGTTCATGATTCATGAACTTTGATTGGAGGATGCTCCTAAGATTGACAACACCATCCCTAAATTTCAATTGAGCCTGACTCTTAAGATTGATAACATCATCCTTGAACTTCTTTTTGAGCCTACCACTTGAGATTGAGAACACCATTCCTATTTTTTGACTCTTGCTTTTGTGATTTCTAAACCACTCTACCTTGTTCCATGTTTAAAACTTGAGCTTGAATTCCTTTGGAGGTCCTTTGGAGGAGTTGGCATCATTGTTGCGCTGTGCCTCTCATTAGAGGTAACTTCTTTCAATTTTTCATATTATTTGATTCTTCTCGGTTCATGTTTTGTCTCTAGAAGCTGAGCAAGGCATCTTCTTGGAGCAACATGTACTTATAAGGGCTAAAACCAAGTGCGTTAATTCATAAAATATAAAGGAAAGCTTTTTGGAGCAACATGTAATTATAAGGGCTAAAACCAAGTACGTTAGTTCATAGAATATAAAGGAAAGGGTTAAGATGCAAAGCTAAGGCTAGGAATACAGAACAATGTCTACTTGGTAGGGGGGCCTATCAAGGCTACCCACCGTGAGGGACGTTTTGTAAAATTGCTACATAGATAGGGTGATTATATTTCTTTCTATTTATGTATACACTTTGTGCATCTTAATCAATATTAATAATGCTTTCACAATTAGCATTTATCATTCTAAATCTTTATCAATATTAATAATGCTTTCACAATTAGCATTTATCATTCTAAATCTTTATGACAATAACTTGTTTTTATATAGATAGGGTGATTCTATTCCTCTTCTATCTATGTATATAATTTGTGCATCTTAATCAATAATAAATAATGCTTTCACATTCGCACGTAACATTCTAAATCTTTGTGCAAATGGATTATAAGAAAATAGGAAAGTACATTACATGCTTTCACATTAGCACGTAACATTCTAAATCTTTGTGGAAATGGATTATAAGAAAATAGGAAAGTCCAAAACATGTTGAAACTATAATAGGCGATGAAATAGCTAAATTAGTGAATGATGAATTTCAAGAAGTAGATAAGGGATGTTCAAAAGAAGAGGACATGCGTAGGAAAAAGCATGGTGTGATTAGAGTGAAGAGTGGATGTGGATTTATGATTAGGCATATTTTGATAAGGAAGTAGGTCGTATGTTTTATAAATTTTGCAAGCAAGATAGAAATTCTAAGAGTGATTTCGATAAAATGGGTTCAAAAATATTCAAATAAGAGCCCTTTTTGACCATACAAGTTTGACCCTCATAAATTTGCTTACCCCTCTATCTAGCACATGCAAGTTGAATATTACAAATGTATCGAGCAAGTCAAATGATAAAGCATATGCAAGTTGAATATTACAAATGTATTGAGCGAGTCAAATGATAAAGCTGGTAGTAAATGCTTGATCTCCCATACACATACTAGTTTGGTTTTGCCAAGATTGCTCTTCTTGCAAGAGCACTGCAACCAATTCTAAAAGACTGGGTTGATTTTGCCTTTGGTTTATAGCTGCCCTGAGAAAATGTTTTGCCTTTGGTTTATAGCTGCCTTGAGAAAATGTTTTGCCTTTACTTTTCTGAGATTGCAAGAACACTACAACCAACTCATCAAAATTAAGGGCATTGGTGGGGTTACCCTTCATTATGAGCCAAAGTGTAGATGCAAAACCCTAGTATGAATCCAATGGAGCTGTGAGAATAGTAAACACCTAAGAACTATCCACATAGGCCAAAGATCTCTAATCCTTGTGAGGAACTCATTCGTTAAATCTCCCTCATTCACATGCTTGAACTCTAACTACTTGTGTAAGCACTCGTATCTCAAGCACAACAAGCATATCACAAGCATGCTTCATAGTTTTACATGACCAAATATGAGGAATGCATGGCTTGTTCCATTGTGGGATGTGCGAAGGCAAATGCCACATGCCACAGTTACATCAAACTCATATCACCATCCAAGGTACCTATAGCATGCTGTTATGTTGGGCGAGACAGGGCATGCCTTAATTCAAATAGCAACATTCCCCAATGCCCTTTGGACCAATACATAGTTCATCATATAAGACCATAATGAGTAGTTGGTTTTGTCAAGCTTATCCTTAATGGAAAGCATCCCAAATACATCATTAGCTACCATTCAATCTGCAAATAACTAATCTCTAACACTGAATCCAAATACCCCAACTACCTACAAGTACTGTCAATGCCCACTGAATGCAACCAATATGGTGCCACTAGATCTCTGACAAAGAAAACCTACAAAGTGTATGAAAAATTGCAGAGTGTAGAAATGAATTACAAAGTGTAGAGTGTGGGAATGATACTTAACAGGAATGAAAAAAATCAATGATAATGTTGACGATGTTGTTGAAGATGAGCTCCAAGATGCGATGTCAAGGAGGCTATTTGCACACTAAATGCTAATGCTGATGTTGTGTAGAAAACTCAAATCGAACAAAACCAGTTGAAACTAACACAGCTTTGGTATGCTTGTGGAAACTGACACACCTCCACGATGTTGATTCTGTGTAGGAAACCCAAAATTGAACGAAAACAATTCAAACTGGCACACCTCCAAGATGCTTATAAAAACCTTGCAACACGAGAACAAGCCCCGAAATCTACCCAAAATGCATAAAAATTATGTTAACGTAGTTCACATCACACATTGTGGTACACCTTCTCCACCTAAGAGGATAGCTTAATCTAAGACAATCAAAAGAGCAACTCTAGAAAAAGATCACAAGGGGGTCAGAGCAGAGCCAAGAGAACTTGCTCTAATACCAATTGTTGGAGGGCATTTGTTCTCCATGCACCTTGGAGTGACCACTTAGAAATGTACATAATATTGAAACAATAAAAAAGCCATACATGTAATTATTACTAAATAACAAAATTATAATGTATTAAAAATACTTCATGTATCTTGGCATAGCCATATGGAAGCTTGTCATGCAAAACAACTCACCTTTCAACTTTCAAGCCTTAAATGCGAACATAGCACTCTATCCAAGAGATGCAAGGACATTCCATTTCTCCAAGCCTTGAACATGAACATAGTGCTTCATCCATGAGATATGAGGACCTTCTATTACACAAGGGCAAACAAACACACGAATGTTTTTATTTTTATTTTTTGCATACAAAATGTACTTCATAAAAAGCCCACTCCACCACCAAATTAAATTCAGATTTGCGAGCCTTTCATAATATACTAAAATAAGCATGCAAGCTTATTATCTGACAAACAAATAATATCCAACCAACCAATGTTCGCCAAGTTAGCAACAACTACCAAGCCCTACCTCAAGTGATCCTCAAATAATATGTTATAGGTGGGAACTCCTCCGTCACTCTCCAACTAACTAGTCGACAAATCAAGTAGAATAATGTATGTGTTCCACTTGACCTTCTTCCCTATCTTCATATAAACTCTCTCATTACTAGACAAGAAGAACTTATGAAATTTCAAATACCCAAGATTGTTCTTGCTTGATGAAAAGTCACCTCAATTCTTCTTTCCCAATGCGAAGCCACCTCCATATGATGTAATCACCTACGAGACAACCATACATAGTTGTTTTCCGATAAACCGCAATGGTGTCTAGGGATGGAGGTGCATAGTACACATGATGTGTGTAATCATCTTTAACGTAGTCTTTTTCACTGTTCAAAAGGCTACAAAGCAAAGGATAGTTAATATTCCATGACATTGTTAGCAATTAAAAAAACATGACTTTAAGGATAGGTATAAGGCACACCATTATCATGTTTCATCATCATGTTTGTCTCCAATGTCATGCATACTCATCTCAAGATCTTTACATGGTGGACTATCCACACAATAACCTCTTTACACAGTCACATAAGCCATCTTGGAAAGCAAAACAAAGTGCACAATAAAGACTTGTAGTTGAAGGCAAGCAATGGGTCAATAGGAGAACACTGGCTCACACAAGATTGTTCTTGCTTGATGAAAAGTCACCTCAATTCTTCTTTCCCAATGCGAAGCCACCTCCATATGATGTAATCACCTACGAGACAACCATACATAGTTGTTTTCCGATAAACCGCAATGGTGTCTAGGGATGGAGGTGCATAGTACACATGATGTGTGTAATCATCTTTAACGTAGTCTTTTTCACTGTTCAAAAGGCTACAAAGCAAAGGATAGTTAATATTCCATGACATTGTTAGCAATTAAAAAAACATGACTTTAAGGATAGGTATAAGGCACACCATTATCATGTTTCATCATCATGTTTGTCTCCAATGTCATGCATACTCATCTCAAGATCTTTACATGGTGGACTATCCACACAATAACCTCTTTACACAGTCACATAAGCCATCTTGGAAAGCAAAACAAAGTGCACAATAAAGACTTGTAGTTGAAGGCAAGCAATGGGTCAATAGGAGAACACTGGCTCACACATGATTGACTCTACACAAAAGGTAGATAGTGTAAATGATGAAGATTTGAAGACAGAAGATTTCTTTGCCACCATGAAATATTGAAGACTAAAAGAGATGATGGAGATACATATGTTATTGTAGACTGGCTATACAGAGTGGCCATGTTGCATAAGTGAAGTCAGGTCATATGTGAGCCACACACCTATATATGATGATTTCAGAGATTTATCTTTGAGGGGGAGTGTTAAAAATAAGAAAATACAAATTGGGTTTTTAGCATAGCATGATGTGAACAAATATAGCATATATACATGAGCATTGGTGAGAGAAAACAAGAGTGAACAAGGTATTAAATAAAGTAAGTGTGTGGTTGAAGTGAGTTTTTTGATGCTTTAATAAGTTTTTTCTCACTTGCTTTTAAAAGTTGAGTTTTGCTAGAATTGCTTTTCATGAAGTTGTATATAAAGCCCCCTTAGGCGACTCATAATAACATGTTCTTGTTTGGGCTCAATGCTTCATGCCGCCTAGGGGGTGGGGGGAATATTTTTATAACATCAAGATAATGTAGGATTTGTACCACAACTGTGAATTTATCTGAGACCAAGCATTCAGGAGCACAACCCATGGATAATATATTTCATTGAATGAGCATGGGCTATAGATGAGTGTGATGCAGAGTGATCATTACAATGCTTTTATATATGCAAAACACTTGGGCACTGGCACATCTTTAAAAAGTGAGAGATAGGATACTTGCAATGGATCTAGTAAATCAGAGAGAAATAAGCTATATTGATTTGACTCATACATTGATAGAGGAGTATGGGATATAATCTCTTAAAATAAATAAAACTCTAATAGAGCCAAAAATTAGAGAAATAAGCTAGAGTGATTCGACTCATACAGTGATATAATCTCTTGAAATGAATAAAACTCTAACAGAGCCAACAATTAGAGAAGGAAGAGTGGGTTAGGAAGTGTTAATTTGGTTTTGTAGCATGCCCTAAGTATATAATAGTCACAATAAACAAATTTGTTGTGACTATTATATGAGAAGGAAAAGTGAGGTTAGGAAGTGCTAAATTAGTTTTGGAGCATGTCCGAGTATATAACAGTTCACAACAAGCAAACAAGACAAGTAGATTTTTCAAATCAAATGGATCCTACACTATACAGAGAGACCAACACATGATGCAAATTGGGCAATTAGAAGAACACAATCTAATAGTGTTACTACATGATTTGGGTACTTGTAATTAAAAAAAACCATGAGATGATGTGGAGCCTTGATCGATGAGTTGGGTAGGAGTGAAAATTATGGTGTGTCAAACGAAGGAAACATCTAAATGAAATTACATACCAATTTGTGTGGTTTTGCAATAACACTGTCACACATACATGGAATGTGAATCGTTCTATTCAAGGTGTCCTAGGAAATTCTCCAGGTGTGTGGAAGCCTTGGGTGTCCTAGGAAACTCTCTAGGTGTGTGGAAGCCTTGCTAAAAATTCCTCAAAGCTTTTGTAACAAATTGGCCACATTTTTAGCCACTTATGTGTGCCGGTTTAAATCAAGGTAATATTATTTGTTATTTCTTTTTAAGACTAACATGTTTGCCACTTTCTTTTTGCCATAATATTTAGTATCCATTATAAATGACTTTTCCATCTTCTCATAATCCATGACAACCATCCAAACTCCTACATGGCAGAATGTATGCGACTTGCTTATATATCTACACACAAGACACTTACTCAAGGCATTATTGCACATCTTCAACGACAAACCCAAAGACGAATGGTCAAAGATTTGGAAAAATGATCATGAAGCATGTTTTTTCATGATCCTTATTAGCTCACATATTTCCTCTTAATATTCAATTTTGTCAACTCATGGAGCAATGTGAAATCATTTAGGGATATAGAGTCGAAGAGACACCACCGTAGCCCATGAACACTTTCTTTCTCACTTGCATTTCCTTCAATCTCACTTACCCCCTGAAAAGATATTTGTCTCACAATGCATACGCATGTCTTTCGAGGATTGTAAAATCACGCTTTTATTTTGTCGCATATCAACCACTACTTCAAGATGACAACCACTACTTCAAGATGACAACTTTCTATTCACATATCACTCTAACATCAAACTACTTTATAATACTTAGACATTCCTTTGCTAAATATATTTTTGTATTATTAACCCCCTTTTTGTTAAATTTTTTTAACAAGAACAAGAAAAGAGAATATTTATCATAGATATTTAACTAAGTATAAAGACCATCCCATCGAAGATTTTCAATGGCTACTTAATCATGCCCTCGCCACCTATCCATTCTTGATTGCATCTTATGTTCATACGAGCCCATGATGATTATTTATGATTTTGTGACAAAACTGAGGACAATTGCTTGTCACCCTTTCTTGGGGCATGTTATAAAGAGCTAATTCATGGAATATATTCCACGTTTTCCATTATTTATGAATTAGAGTTAATTCATGGAATATATATTCCCACATTTTTTATTTTTATGAATTCACCTATACGGGTTTAGATGGGACGCCTTTCTAAATTTGGGCGATTGCGTCGGCTTACTTGATGTATATGCAAGTGAATCTGTACATGCATGGGAGTATTGGTTGCATCATCTTAATGTTATGAGTTTCATATGGTTTTTCGTATTTTTAATTTATTAAGTTATCAATTGATTGGCATAGGTTATGTAAGTGTAAATCATTGGTTGGATAATGGAGGCAAGCTCGTGGTGGAGTCCAAAATATTTTGAGATAACCAATTTTGAGTATCGACAAATATTATTTAATTTTGTGACAACAAGCACCATTAATTTATTTTGGGTGTTATCCATATTTATTGATGATGTATATATTATTTGGGACATGTGAAATCTCCCTTGTGCATATTTGATTTTATAAGATATATATACCTTTATATGATTTTAGGTTCACATCTATTTTTGAAGTAGATTAGCTTGCACGCTCAATAAAGCAAGGTATTTTTGAAGCAAGCTATTCTTGAAGAAGTCGACATATTTGTAAAAGGACACTATTTTAAGCACCCAAGAAGTTATCTCAAGAAATATATTTAAGTGCACCAAGAGGAAGCATGGGATAACTCTTGTGTGGGGGAAAATTGGGCCCAATCTTGTGCCTTGAGGAATTTTTTTATTATATTTATGCTTGGTATTTAATATTTTTACGATTAATTCATTGGGTTCATGTCAGCCTCCCATAAAATGAACAAACTTTTTTTGAAGTAAAATGTAGATTTTTTTCTTCAGCATCAAAATCTTCCTACATGGTAGGTTGATGAATGATAGCCAACTAGGTATGAGGGTTGGTTATAGTAGGCTCTTCTTGTCTCATTAACCAAGATAACTATAACTTTTCATCATTGGTTATAGTAGGGTGTTCATCATTGACTAGGATAACTACAACTTTGCCGAGAGGTAAAGATATTTGAAGAGTTTTGTCACCCCAGTTGATAGTGCATTTGTTGTGAGCCATCCAAGTATGTTAGGTATGACTCCTCAGTTATTTGTTTTTTCAAGAAATATACAATTGTTTTGCTCCTAGCTCCCATCATTGATATATGATCGTCGATAGAGGTACCAATATGGACGTTGATATATATGTCAATATTTACAGTGGTATATACTAATTGTCATAAACAACATTCATACTAATAGTCATATTGGCATTATAATACTATTATTAGTGATCATACTGACAATGTCGAAATAAAAACCCAAAATGCTTTCCTCTTTATTTTTTTTCAAATGAGGTTTTTGTTCCTAGCTTACTCTCTCTCTCTCCCTTGCCTCTCTTAGCTCTTATCCATTCTTCCCTCACCTCTTGCCCATCTCTCCCTCACCTCTCCACCACTGCGCAGATCTGCCATTTCAAGCACGTTAAGTGATTACTATTTGTTAGGATTAAGAATTTTGTAAAGATTTGCAAGGTTTTAGAATTATTTTAAGTTTTACTTTGTTTTGTAGGCTCCTCTTCCCCCTCTTCTCCCTCATTCTTCTCCATTGCAAGCAAGCAAGAGTATCCTATGTGTATGCATGCTTTATGCGTGCATAGAGCATAGAGCTTACATGATTAAGAATATTGTTAAGATTTGCAAGATTTTAGAATTATTTTGAGTTTTACTTTGTTTTCTAGGCTCCTCTTCCCCCTCTTCTCCCTCATTCTTCTCCGTTGTTTGCAAGCAGGTAAGAGTATCCTATGTGTTAAGGTTTTCTCTAAGGCTGCATAATGGCTATCTATGTATGCATGCTCTATGCATGCATAGAGCATAGAGCAGCTTACATGATCTATGCATACATAAAGAGCTTTCTCTATGCATGCATAGAACTTGCATAATCTATGCATGCATATAGCTTGCATAATCTATACATGCATAAAGAGTATGCATGCTCTATGGGTGCATGCTCTAAGGATTTATACATAATGGTTGTCTATGTGCAAGCTCTATGCATGCATAGACCATGCCACTCTTTATGCATGCTTAGATCATGCATAGAGAATGCATGTTCTAAGGATTTATGCATAATGGTTGTCTATGTGCAAGCCCTACGTATGCATAGACCAAGCTCTATGCATGCTTAGATCATGCATAGAGAATGCATGTTCTAAGGATTTATGCATAATGGTTGTCTATGTGCAAGCCCTATGTATGCTACTCTTTATGCATGCTTAGATCATGCATAGAGCATGTAATTCTTAACCACTTGAGGTAAGATCTTTATGTATGCATGCATAGAGCATAAAGCATAGTCTTTATGCATACATAGAGAATAGTCTCTGTGCATGGAGCTTAGAGCATGCATACTATTTATGCGCACGAATAGAGCATAGAACATGCATACTCTCTATGAATTGTATAGTCTTTATGCATGCATAAAGAGAGCGAGATTTATGTATGCATACTCTATGCATGCATAAAGAGGGCAAGCTTTATGCATACTCTATGCTCTCTTTGTGCATGCATAAAGAGAGAGAGTTTTATGTATGTATACTCTACATAAAGAGAACAAGCTTTATGCGTGCATAAAGAGAGTAAGCTTTATGCATACTCTGTGCATGTATAAAGAGAGCGAGTTTTATACATACTCTATGCTCTATGCTCTATGTTTTTGCTATTTATGCTTTTCTTGTTTACACCTTTGGGTGCCGGGGTTTAGGGTTATTTATGTGAATAATCTCTATGCATGCATAGAGCATAAAGCATACATACTCTAGTATTGCTCTCATGATTGCATCGTTTTCTTGTATTGTAGGTCTCTCGTCTTTTTGAGCCGTTAGCTCTTCTCAACCACTTGAGGTAAGCTCTTTTGATATTTATGCTTTTCTTGTTTGTATCCTTGGTTTGGGTGATGGCATTTAGGATTAGAGAGAGAGAGAGAGAGAGAGAGAGAGAGAGAGAGAGAGAGAGAGAGAGCATACTTAGACCATATACATAAGGCTTACTCTCTTTATGCATTCATAGAGTATGCATGCTCTATACATGCATAGAGTATAGATCATGCTATATGCATGCATAGAGATTGCATACTTTATTTATACATATTATTTATATGTGCTCTATGGATACATGATCTAAGGCTTTATGCATAATGGTTATCTATGCATGCATAGAGATTGCATACTCTATACATACATAGTCTTTATATATGCTCTATAGATGAATGCTCTTATGTATGCATAGAGCCTGCATATTTCTTATATATAATGCTTGTCTATGTATGCATAGAGCTTGGATATTCTTTATGCATAATGCTTGTCTATGTATGCTTAAAGTATGCATACTCTTTATATATGCATAAAGCTTGCATAGTCTTTATACATTCTTAACCACTCGAGGTAAGCTCTTTATACATGCATACATATAGCATAGAGCAAACATGCATAGAGCATAGAGCATAGAGAATAGAGTATATTTTTTCTTAACATCGATCTCATGATTACCTCTTTTTCTTGTATTAGGTCTCTTGCCTTTCCAATTTTGTTGGAAGGTCCATTAGGGGAAATTTGGGCTCATTTTTGGGCCCTCTAAGAAATGCCACATCTTCAAAAATTGGGCCATGGTAGTTTTTTTGTAAATCAACTCCAATTTTTTCAGAGGTTTCATATATAGAATCTACTCTTCAAGATATTTCCATTGATATATAACATGATGGGGTTTGGATATGACCCATGGAAGATGTACAAAAAGTAGGTTCAAAGTGATGATGTGGACCGTTACGGTAGCCTTTAAAGTTGATTTTGAGAAAAATGGTGCACTCTTCATGCATACATAGAGTATGCATGCTCTATGCTCTATGGATGCATGCTATAAGGCTTTATGCATATTTAGAGCATGCATAATCTTTACATATGCTTAGAGCATCATACTCTTTATACATGCATAGAACTCTTTATGCATGGATCTTAGAGCATGCATACACTTTATGTATATATAAAGCATAGAGCATGCATACTCTATATGCATGCATAAAGAAAGTGAGCTTTATGCATGCATACTCTATGCATACTTACTCTCTATGCATGCATGAATCATACTCTTAAATGTTTTTTAAATGATGTTACGAGCATTCATATTCTCATCAGTATATATGTTGTATTAGTGTGTTTTGTTTTGAGTCTTAATGCATGTTTCGTTTTGCTCAGCAACCATGTAATCTGTGAGACTACATGTAGGATGAGATCTGGAATTTCCTCTAGATGCTCTCCCCTAAGCAGTATGAGATAGCTAGATTGGAGCTCACCTCACCTGTTCCCAGCTCATCAAGTCTCATCACCCCTAGTGCTTGGACTAATTCCTATGATGTGCATAAAGTTCATGACATAGGCCGTCGATATAGTAGTGGTAGGGCAGTGGTGGTGGTGTGTTTGTGACACTGGTATATGTGGAGGTAGTTATGGCATTGGTATATGTGGAGGTGGTGAGACATGGTAAATTGAAATCCCCCATGCATTAATTTTTTCTTATAGATCTTGGGAAAAATGCACAAAATCTTGCCCCCCATCTCCCTTCTACCTTTTCAAAATCCCTTAGGTACTATATCTATAACTACACTATAAGTATGCATATTTCTATACCTACTATTTGCCATATTTTCTCTCTCATCTTTGTATATATACTTGCAAAAGTAAATAAATCCTAAGTTTATTTCCTCACATATATTTATGCTTAAGATATCTTTTTCCTAAAAGTCTCCTTTTGCACCCAACCTACTATGCCCTATCCTAGCTATGATATGATATTACTATATATATTATTTACACCACCATATTGTATTTATTAGAGTTCACACTGAATAGATACAAAAGCCATGCTACACTATTTATATATACATATATATGCTATATAATATCATTTTTTCTCCCTCATTTATCAATCTCTACTCTCCCACGCTCATTTTCCCCGACACCACCTTTGTGGGGCCCACATGGGCCCACCCACGTCTATGTGTTTACATGGGTCCCACTTGTCCCACATGCATAGTCTCTCCACCCGGGCCCACGTGGGCCACCTCGAGCCATCTTGTACACACATGCTCGCCTAAACCCTCATCAAGCTTCTCTCCCACATGAACAACCCCACACATGCCACCCTCCATGTATTTGTTAATTCCTTTCCTTTTTTTAGAATTTATCATCAACCTACAAAAGTCAAAACCATCTTTGGATTTATATATATATATATATATATATATTCCTAAAAGTAGCCTCACTAGTCTTGGGCCCACACTAGGCCTACTTTTTGAAAAAAATCTGTAAGCCAATAAAAGCATGTAAGGAAAGGCTTCTCCAACTCACAAAAAAAAAACAAAAAACAAATGAGGATGGCCACTTTGCTACAAGGATACAAGGCTCCAAAAGAGATATTTAAAAGTGGTCTCCACTTCATCAACAATTTCCAACCTTCCTTTATGGAATAAGGCATGCAAAGTCTACCTTCCCTTTTTTGTAATAAAGAAACAAAATATCAAAGCTTGGTATTATCTCAAGATTTTCTTTTGTGGAGAAACCCACCACTTCTAGAAACATCCATGAGGATTCACAGGCTCATTTTGGAGAATTACTTGGAGACATCTTAGCTCATGTAACCCCAACTCACCTTGGATATCCAAAGTATCTCCATCTATCAAAATATCATCATCTATCCAAATATCCTACCACATGGCAGGCTAAGAGGACACCAAACCTTGTAATATCTCATGATATGAAATATCTTTATAATCTTGGAGGCCTATAAAAAGGGTCATAGTCTTGGCACCAACACAAGAGAAAATAGAGATCCATCCATAGGAGCCATTACCCTTCATCTCTATCCATCATCCTTAGGCTATCACTCTAGTCATCCTCTCCATCTTCAAGCCTTGTAATCCTTATGCTTGTATCCCTACTTTTCATATTAATAAGATTGTATTGTGGGATTTTTCCTATCATCAAGTGCATATTTTCTCTCTCTCCCTCTCTTCCTCTCTCTCTCTCATTTCAATAGAATATTTGTATTCCATGCTTAAAGTTTCTCTTTGGGTAGAGTCTTAATGTGCCCCGTGCATGTGAAGTAAGGAGGATCAAGGAAAGGTGTGGACTTTCCCCTACTCTCTTCACTAGGCTTGGCGTGTCACTAAGAGGGTTGAGGAGGATCTCCCCTAAGAGTGCGGTCCAGGGCCTTGAGTGTTTTGGTGTGAGGTTCGAGAGAGTTTTCCTTTGGAGCCTTTTCCATCACCTTGCCTCCCTCCTCCTTGTGTTTTGTGAGCTGGGGATCTAGGAGAGTGTTATAGGCCACCCCTCTAGAATCCTCCCTCATGGATAGATATACATCCCTATTGGGGCGAATTCACCACATGGGCGTGGGTGGGCCCATGTGGACCCCATAAGGTGGTGTCGGGAAAAAGAGGGTGGGAGAGTAGAGATTGATAATGAGGCAGAAAATTTGATATTATATAGCATATATATGTATGTGTGTGTGTGTGTGTGTGTGTGTGTGTGTGTGTGTGTGTGTGTATATATATATATATATATATATATATATATATATATATAGTGTAGCATGGCTTTTATATCTATCAGGTGTGAACTCTAATAAATACAATATGGTGGTGTAAATAATATATATAGTAGTATCATACCATAGCTAGGATAGGGCATAGTAGGTTGGGTGTAAAAGGAGACTTTTAGGAAAAAGATATCTTAGGCATAAATATATATGAGGAAATAGACTTAGGATTTATTTACTTGTGCAAGTATATATATAAAGATGAGAGAGAAAATATGGCAGATAGTAGGTGGTAGAAATATGCATACTTATAGTGTAGTTATAGATATAGTACCTAAGGGATTTTGAAAAGGTAGAAGGGAGATGGGGGGCAAGATTTTGTGTAAATTTTTCCCAAGCCCTATGAGAAAAAATTAATGCATGGGGGATTTCAATTTACCATGTCTCATACTTAGCCCTCTCCCATAGCTAGAGGCATTTATACCTCTAGCCCTATGGTTGGCTGAAAAGTGCAATGAAAGAGGAGGCAAAATCTCCTTGATGTTTGTTATGGACTTCCTGCTTTTCCTGAAGATTGATGAAGTGAGTAGATGGCTCCTCCTCCTCGACTATTTGCTATATCCTTTGAAAATAGGGTTTTAGCCACCAGCCACCATTGACCCTAGTTTGTGCATCTTTCATGAGAGATCTTGTAACTGGTATAGCTGCCATTATGAAATCTATTCTTGACAATAAAGGGGCCCTCCCATCTCTGTTGAAACTTTGCATCATGTCTATTGTCAAATCTACTATCATACCTAAGGACCAACATGCCCTCCTTCAACCCCTTGTCCTAGAGTTTCTAGTTAAGTTTGCCCCTCTTCCTGTTGGCTTGTGCTATGTAGTAATCCATGGCTTGCTCTCTATCCAACTCTACCCTTTGGAGGTCTAGAAGCCTCTGCTTCAATTTGTCATTGGGCTCTATCGTGCTATCCACCATCAATCTCAAGTTGGCTAGTTCTACCTCGATGGGTAGAAGAGCTTCTTGTCCGTAGACCAGGTGAAAGGGGGTGAATTGGGTGGAGGCTTTAAAAGATGTCATATAGGCCCATAAAGCTGCAGTTAAGTTCTTGTCCCAATCTTTTGGCCAGTTAGCCACCTGCTTTGTGATGATCTTACATATCATTCCATTGACCTTCTTCACCAAGCCATTACATTGTGGATAGTATGGGCTAGAGTGCTTATGGTTGATGTTTAATCTTTTAAGTAAATCCTGTAAGAGTTCTCCTCGGAATCTAGGGCCTCGATCTGACAGTATTTTAAGTGGGGTACCAAATCTACTACATATGTGATCAAATATGAACTTACCTACATCTTTGGCCGTGATTCTGCTTGTGCTTGTTGCCTCTGCCCATCTCGTCATGTAGTCTACTGCCACAATGATGTACTCCTTCCCTGATTGAGTCCTTGGAAGAGGCCCAACAGCATCAACTCCCCATTTTTCAAATGGGCCAAAAGAGAATAGTGGGGTCCTAGGCTCATAAGTTAGCATCTTGTTCCCTGCTATTTGACACGCATTACAAGCTTTGCACCAATGCTGGACATCCCTATGCAAACTAGGCCACACAAATTCTACTTGAAGTATTTTTCTACTGGTGATGTCCTGGGCAGTGACCCCCACATACCTCATCATGGCAAGATTTTAAAATATGATCTATCTCTTTGGAGGATGGCACCCTTATCAAGACTAAATCTTTTCCTTTATGGTAAAGGTCCTCCCCTATGAATTGATAAGATATGGCTTTCTTTGCAAGCCTAAGTTTTTGAACCTTGGATAAGTGCTTGGGACACTCACCTGCCTGGAGGAAATAGGTTGTCCTGAAGCTTCTCTTGTCTCTGGAATTTTGGTTGTTGCTGAAATTTGATTACTCCCACTACCACCACAAATTGGTTATTGGCTAAAGCATCTGCTTCCTTATTTTTCATCCTAGATACATGATGCACTTGTATAGCTTCAAATTTTTACATAGAACTTTTAATTTGCTTAACCTATATAAATAGATTAGCATTTTTACTGCAAGACCAAACTCCTTGTAGCTGCTTTACCACTAACATGGCATCTCCTTTGACAATCGACCTCTTAATACCATGCTCTAAGCACCAATCCAACCTAAACTATAGAGTGGTATATTCTGCTTCATTTTAAAATGATCCCACGGAGAGTTTTACCTTGTCTAGTGGCCTCCTCGCCTTGTGGGTTGTAGATGATGACTCCATCTCTTGCTTGATCACTTTGTCTCCTATAGGCTCCATCAAAATGCATAATGAAGGCACCTACCAGCTCTTCTTGAATTGTGGGCTTTGTCTCCTCACTGTTGCGCTTGATGGTGATCTTCTTTTCATGGGACCTGTAGAGGTGAGAATGTCTGCCAAACTTGCCCTAGTGCTATCCTCCACTATAAAAGTATAGTCATACTCCTGAAGCTCCAAAATCCATTTCGCTATCATTGGGGAAGTGGTCATGTGTGGTACAACATATGGAAATGTCTGCTCCACAGTTAAAATTATAAACTACTTGGGCAAGAGATAAGACCTGAACTTTCTTACTGCAAACATGAGGACTGAAACCATTTGTTCTACTTCTTTGTAGCCTTTCTCTGCCTATGTCATAATCCTGCTAGAAAAATAGATTGACCTCATGTAGGAGCTCTTCGGGTCCTTCTACATCAAGACTACCCCAATATCCTTGGTCCCCACACTTGGAGAAACATAGAACACTTCATTCCATATTGGTGGCGTTAGGGTTGGCAATGAACTAAGAACCTTCTTTATTTCTTGAAACTGAATTTCACACTCCTCATCCCAAGTGAAGGTGCTTTTATGTGCTAACTTCTGTAATGGTGAAACAATTTTTGAAAGAAGATGGATGAACCGAGACATGTACCTGGTTTTCTGAATGAATGTGACCAGCTCCCTTTCATTTTTGGGTGAAGGTAGAGCTAAAAGATCCTCAATCTTGGCTGAATCTGCTTCAATTCCTCTTGCTGAGATGATATGTCCCAAAAGTTTCACTTCACTTTGAGCTATGTGGCACTTGTCAGGATTCAATTGTCCACCCAATTGGTACAACCTTTGTAACCCTTCTTCGACTCTTTGAAAATGCAATTCCTTGCTACTATATATGTAGAAATCATCCATGTAGACCCTAATAGAGGTCCCAAAGAAGGGCTGAAAAACATAATTCATGAATCTCTAGAAGGTGGGAGGTGCATTTATGAGGCCAAAAGGCATTACTTTGTAAGCAAAGCATCCCCATGGAGTGGTGAAGGTGGTTTTACGTTGATCCTCCTCAGCTATCCTGATTTGGAAGTAGCGAGAGTAACGATCACATACTGTGTACCTTTCATGGCCTGCTACTTCATTCAAGATTTCATCTTGGAATGGGAGGGGGAAGTGGTCCCTCTTTGTGGCAACATTTTAAGGGTTTGTAATCTACATAGATCCTCCATTTTCCATTCTTCTTAGGGGTAACAACTGTTGGAATTAGGGTTGTAGGAAAGCACACAAAGCTTGGAGAAGAAGCAAGAATGCACACAACACACAGTGTATTAGATTGTGTCAATGTACAAAGCTTGGAGAAGAAGCAAGAATGCACACAACACACAGTGTATTAGATTGTGTCAATGTACAAAGATAAGTTAGCCCTAGAATGATAGGCGTATATACAAACCGCGAGAAAAAACCTCCTAAGGAGGGAAAAAGTACCCCGGCGGTCCTAACTGTGTTCACACACATCACTGCCTATATATATGGCAACAAATCCCCCCTGGGAGTGATGGTGTGAACGAGAGCTGGCACTTATGTATAGGGAAGTGCCATGCCCAAAGTAGATCAGTCCACAAAGGGGAGCAAGTCCAAAGCTTTGCGGAAAGCTTCAAACTTCTCACAAGGAAGTGCCTTTGTGAAAAGATCGGCGAGGTTGTCCTGTGTTGGCACATATGCCAAGCTGATCTCTCCTGCTGAGAGTCTCTCCCTGACATAGTGATAATGCACCTCAATGTGCTTTGTGTGAGCATGAAAAACTGGGTTTCTCGCAACTGCCAATGCGCTCTGATTGTTAGTGTAGATAGAGGTGGCAGACTCCTGTCCAACACCCAAGTCAGCCACCATAAGCCGTCTGAGCCACACACACTCAACCGTAGCTGTGAAAGCTGCCCTGTACTCAGCTTCACAACTAGAAGTGGCCACAGTAGGTTGCTTCTTGCTCAACCAAGATATGCATGAGCTACCGAGCATGAAACAAAAACCACTTGTGGACACTCTTGTGTCATAGCAACTAGCCCAATCTGAGTCCGAAAAAGCATGTAAATCTGGCTTGGGATAAAACAACCCAAGATGTATGGTGCCACCACTCAAGTAGCGAAAGATGCATTTAACTGCCTTCCCCTTGGGATAAAACAACCCAAGATGTATGGTGCCACTCAAGTAGCGAAAGATGCATTTAACTGCCTTCCAATGCTGAGACCCTGGGGGCAATGCATAAACCTGCTCACCTGTGAGACTGCAAACTGAATGTCTGGCCTTGTAATGCATACATAAATGAGGAAACCAACAGCTGTCTGATAGAGTGTGACATCAAAGTGATCTCCAGCATCATGAAGACTCAACTTCAAACCTGTCTCCATTGGAGTAGCAATAGGTTTGCAGTCTTCAAGGCCAAATCTCCGCAACAATGTCTCAATATACTTTGTCTGACACAAAGCAATATCTCCATCACACTGCTTAAATTGTATCCCCAAATAATGATGCAAATGCCCCAAATCTGACATCTCAAAAGAGGCATTCAAATCAGCCTTAAAATCAGCAATATGACTCTCATTTGGTCCTTCTGTTCTATATTTATGCTTATGTTAATTCTATGTTTAGATGTCACCATTGGAAAGAGATTAAAGAGAGCTTTCATTCCTTATAGTGAAGAAGCTGGGTGTACATGAGTAAAAATGATTAAACTAGGTCTTGTTTTTCCTTCTTAGAGATATCTACAAGTTAAGGTGTTACGAATATTGTTTAATTGCAATAGCTACTCTTTTGAAGTGGAATAACTAAGTAGGTGAGATAAAGAGTATTGAAAATGAATAGATCAAAGTACTACGAGACTTTCTTTTTCATTAACCGAATACTAAAAAGGCTGTGAACGATTTACAAATATTACGATAATGTCTTTGCACAATTGTCATCTTAAATAATTTGTATTAAAACTAATAATAACAAGGATTGGAGCTAGAGTAAGATGACAAAATTGATGAGGGTAATGAGGAAGTTCCTGACTCGGGTCCTCCTAGATTGGATTGGGTGAGGTAAGGATAAGCAGTCTATGGGGTGAATGGGCTCACTGGTGAGAAGCCCTTAGGTGAAGTTTCCCCTTGGGTGATGATGCTCCGTGGGCAGCCTAGTCGACCCCACAGTCCAAGTGTCGTGGAGTAAAATAAGAATAAGGGAAGCACGCTGGCTAATGTATTGACCTATGGTTGGGTCGGGTGGATGAGTCCACCAGTGCTTTCCTTTTCCAGGTTATATGATGATTGAAAGTTCTTATAAGAACCTTGCATGAGTATGTTGTGCAAAATATAGCATACTTACATTGTTGATTTGATTTTCCCTAGTTGATTGTATTCTCTTATGTGATGAGAATGAATAGAATCAATACTATGTAGGTTTTTAAAATTGTGTCCATGCAAGTTCTTATGCTATGTGTTACCCCCTTGGGCTTAATATAATGGAATTTTGAGACCTAAGTGGAGGTAAACCATGCATGCCAAGTAGTCATGGACCCAAGGGCAGATTGGTTGGTGCCTCTCAGCTATATAAAAGACAATTTCTCATAATGCAAAGACACAATCTCCCTTTGTGCTAATTGAGCTCTTGCCTACTTCTTCTTGCTCTTTGCTCTTTGCTCTTTTGTGTGTGTGTGTGTGTGTGTGTGAGAGAGAGAGAGAGAGAGAGAGAGAGCTGAGAGAAGATCCTTGATTGTTCTTAGCACATGTGCCTCTTTATCCTTTTGTGTGATAGAGTGTTGAGAGTGAGAGTGGTGACGGTCTTGTTGCAAAAGGAGGTGCCACAAACCTCCTGTTGTTGACAGTAACAGGAAGGCTTGGAAGATTGGAGCTAGCTACCATTGGTGAAGGTCACGGAGATCTCGAGCTTGGAAGCAAGGTAAGTATCCCTATGACAGTTGTTGCCCATTTTCTTTCCTTATGATAGAGACTTCTTGAGGGGATAGAAATGGGCCAAAACACAGCTCTATGAGGACACTTAGTGACACAGGATGGGTCCTTGAATGAAAACATTGGAGAGGTGGCATGTGCAACATGTTATTGAAGTCTCTCGCACTTGTTGCATCATAACTTCAAATAAGGATGCATAATCAATAGAGAGGGTTTGTTTTAGATATCCGTATAAAACGTGCTGCTCATATGACTTGTAGCTCTCCTGTTTTGGACTCTTGAATTCTGTTGGCAAAGTCATCGAGTAGTGTTGTACTGTTGTAGTTCCAAGAGGAACCTATTGGAGTAATAATACTGGAGGTGGGTATGGCATTGGTGGCAATCTACACATGCTGCTTGGTATAGGTTTCTAATAGATAGGCACTAGATTATGCATCGATGATGACCGAGAAGAATTTTGTATGAGCGATAGTGCTAGTGGTTTTTTTGGTGATGGGAGCATATGTTGTGGTGCTAGGTCTGTTGTGAAAATTTAACGTAAAAGGTGTATTTATATAAGTGTGTAAACTAGGTTCTTGAAATAAAGCGATTCTAGTGTGTGAACAATTGCTAAGTGTGTGTGCGTTCTTTATACATGGGAAAAACCCCTTAATGTCTTATGTAAGCAGTGATGTGTATAAATGGGTTCTTTATACATGGGAAAAACCCCTTAATGTATTATGTAATTAATGATGTGTATAATTGACACCTTAGGGTGCATGTGTGGCAACGGTGACTTGCCTAGTTTTGTAAAGGGGTCTCACCTATTTAAAAGACCTAGCCTTGATGTAAAGAATAAGCTTGACAAAGATGTAACCACTAGTGTTCTTTTTTTTGGACAATAATATATTTATATTAATATCTACAAGTTTACACTCATGTGTTCTTAAGAAGTGAGTATGTTCGATGACATGAAGTGAGAGATCGATGATCTGGGATTGGCCTTGGAACATGATAGCAAGCCCTCGATTGACCCGAATTCTGCCATTCGACATGGTTCCTCAGGAAGCTCGCTTCGTAGCCACCTAGTGGTTGGAAGTGTTCTCTGGTGTAAACACTCATTTGTTCTTCTTTAGTTTAGGTTTAATCTTGCTTAATCTCTTTTATTCTTTCTCTTGATTGGTACCAAATTAATTTAATAATTGGTATTAGATTTATTAATGTTAATAATTGGTATTAGATTTTGTCACCCTCATGTTGTTGCACTTCCCTACCTTGCTGCTCCATGAACTTGAACGCTCAAATTTGGCCAACATTCTGCGATGTTCGGTACTGGCAGTCGCCCTGTCCAACCTCCGTGCGTGTGGCGTTGCTCGTCCTTGCCCGCCTTCCTCTGCCTCCTCTTTATGCCACCAACCTTGAGTGGCACTAGTGCCCATAGCTCCATGACCGCTGCCGCACACATGGGCAAAGCTTGTAAAATATATAATTGCCCAGCTCAGTCATCTGGGTTGAAACTGTCTACTAACGTCTATGGCAACCTGTTGTCAAGCAGCTTCTGGTAATATTATGGGGATTTTTGCTCATTTCGCAGTTGCATGTGTGATTTCTTCTCTATATTATCTTAAGGAAGAGTTTCACAAAGCTGCCACATGTGGCAAGAATTTGGAGGTTCGGGAAAGGTAGGAAGAGGTTTGAGGAGGTTTGGGTAGAATTTGAATTTGGAGTCTCAAAAGACGTGCAAAGCACGGGTTGCCTACTAGTATTACATATATAGGTGTAAAGCAGATGTTACATTCATAACAATCTTGTTTCCTGTCCGCTTAGATTGTAGTCTTGTGCATTTACTGCAATGTCTCCTCAAGTTGAGGCATTAGGAGCTCTAGTTTTATGTCGAGTCTCTAGTCAGTGTTAAAAATTGTGAAATTAATTTTAAACGAAAATCTTTAAACTTGAAGGTTTTTGTTCTATAACTTCTCAAAATGTGGAGGTATTTATACCTTAAAGTTTTAGTATTTTCAAAATATGCAGGTGTAAACTACACTAAACTTGGGTTTTTTTCGAACACTGCTACTAGTTAGTTGATTCTTGTTCCTCACCAACTTTGTACATTGGTCCGGTGCATCATCTGGAGATCATCAACATACTCCTATTCTATTATTCTTATATCTCGTGCTTCCAGGGAAATCTTGTGATGGGTATTTTAACTCTCTAGTGATTTGGGTTTTAGGATTATCTAGTAATTTTATGTGTCGTCTATACAAAAATTTTCCCACCATACTCCATATGTTTCCTTGATTTTAATGGAGCAAGAAAGTCATTTGTTTCAACGTCTCCATCCCTCGCCACTCTTGTATGAAGTTCCAATTCTGGGAAGATCGTATTCGTGGTGGTATCATCCTCACTCATGGCACATTCAAATTTTGATGCAAACGTAGGATCCTGTTCGAGGCTACTTTTGGAGATTATTCACGTTCCTTGACATCCAATAGTTGCCATCATTCCATTAGCTCCAAATTGGGCTTGTATAGGCTATCTTCGGCTCATTATGGGAGGGGTTGTTAGGGAAATTCAATGTAAAAGTAGTAATTTGTATAAGTGTGTGAACTAGGTCTTAAATAAAGCGGTTCTAGAGTGTGAACAACCCGCTAAGTGTGTGTGGGTTCTTTATACATGGAAACAACCCCTTAATGTCTTATGTAAGCAATGATGTGTATAAAAGTAAAGGATGTCTCACCTATTTAAAGGACCCAACCATAATGTTAATAATAAGCTTGGCAAAGATGTAACCACTCGTGTATCATGTTTTTAGTTTAGATTTAATCTTGTTTAATCTCTTGATTAGCTCTAAATTAACGTTAATAAGGTTTCCTTGGTACCAAAATGGATTGTATCGTGGTTCCCATGGCTCTTGCAATGAGCACAATATTGTTGTTATCAAGGCCTTAATGGTGGACACTCTATCCTTGTATGGTTTTAGTGGTAAATCGCACACTAAACTATATCTCTTCGTGGAAATAAATGTAAGTGTCGTACTTGAGAAAGCGACTAGGGCTAGCCTTAGGATTACCCTTGGAGTTTGGCCCTATTGGCCTAAAAAGACTGAGCATATTTTCTTCCAACTCATTCATGCTCTTTCCTTAACTAGGACTCTAGTTGGTGTTGGTTAGGGACACCCTTACCCATTGTGAGGCTTTGGATGACATGTACCCTATCTCTTCATTCAAGTACGTAACTTCTACATTCTTAATGATGTAGTGTCTAGGCCTGCAGAGATGTTCATGAAGCCTCTTTCTCTTGAGACCCATCATAAATCAATCAATGTGAGTGATAAATCATCAAATCTTTCATGGGTGCTACACCTCATATCTTCGGAGATACTTGGTTCTAGAAATGAAATCCTGCATTGTTTCTCCCTTCTCTTGCTTGAGATTATAGACTTGCACGATGGGATTCCATGTGGCTCCATGGGGTAAGAATGCCACAATGAAAGTGTGTCTCAAGACCTCACGTACAGTTGACCTTTTCAAGTGGGTTTAGTGACCTAAACCACTGGCTTGCTTTTCCTTCTTGGCAAAGTCCGAATGAATAGATCTTGGTTGGATCATCAATATGTCCCATGGCCTTGCAAATTTGATCGAACTTCTCTAGATACTGAATGAGACTTTTAGTTCCATCAAATTTGGTCATCATCCTTGAGATGTGGATTGGCCTTGCTTTGTCTAACTTTGAGCCTGTAGTGCTATGTTTGTCCCAACCTCCCTTCCCATTTCAAATATCATCCTAAGCATGTCTTGTAAGTATTCACGTGGGAGGGGGAGGGGGAAGTGTAAGAAGGTGGTTGTACAAAACCCTTTGTTTTAGGGTTTTGGATTTCTTGCCCCATGGGATTGGGTTGTGTGGGTTCCAATGGCACTTGTTCTATGTTGGCCTAGCTTTGAGTTCCATGGGGTTGGGTCATGTGGATTCGAATGGCACTTGGCCTATGTCAGTCTACCTTTGAGGTTGCAGACTCGTTGTGTGCAGATAAGGACATGTTATCCTTGTGGATTTCTTTGGTTTGAGGTAGTCCTAGACATTGGCTCTTTTCCCTTTCCTACATTCCGTGTTCGTCGTTTGAATGGAAAAGAACTAAAACTTGGTTTCATGGTGAAGAAGCTTTTATAGTGGGCTCCTTGTGAGAAGATGGGACTCCTACTTGCAATATTTGCGCTTGTTGGTGGGTGTTTTGTGGAACACTCAATCATCCCTAATGATACAACAAAAGAGACATGTTCCAATTGCCATAAATCGCAGTTGTTGGGATACTCTTGTTGGTCGTGGTCAGCTTAGGATAAACTCACCTCAGAATCAAGACCAAATGTTTAAAACATTGTGGCATCAAACATGGTTTGACCACTTCCTAAGCAAGAAAACCTTAAGGTTTCTAGTCTTGCTCCCACTTCTTCACACTCGAGCTTCATCCAAAGATGGGGTGGTTTAGTGTCTTTTTCATGAAGTTTATATCATTGTTTTCAGAGCCAATTGGTGAGTCTCGAGCTCGAAGGACTGTGGTAGCTCTTGTTTCTAGGTGTTACATTGTCTACGATTCATTGGCTCATTTCTTTCCTTAAGCTTCTCGCTTAAGGTGGATCCAAAGAAGTCTACCTTTTTATCATGGGAGCACTCTGTTAAGTGCTAGTCATTTACTGGAATCGAAGGTTGGGTGGATTTAAGAAAGTGTGGTTTGACGCACTATAGTCCATTGTATTGTCATTTCTAATAATTAGTCCAAATCAGGTTTGCATTAAGGGTTTCTTTCTCTAATGCTTTCTAAAGTAGGTATGAAACTGATTTCAAACACATCTATCCTAATCAAGCTAAAAAGTCATTTTTGATAACACATTTTTTTAAAGTTAAGTTTTTTTAGTTTTTGAACTTTTTTTTAAGTGTTGGACTCACATCTCTAAGTTTATACCTCTAGACTCACATGTCGAGACTCACATTTATAGGCTCATGTTCCTAAGTTTACACCTCTAGACTCACGTGTCCAAATTCACATCTATAGGTAGATTCACGTCTTTTTTGTATGAACTAAGTTTACGTACTTTATTTTTATGAAAAAGTTCTACTTGGGACACATACTTCTATATTATAAGCCTATTATAGGGTTGGTATACTAATAATTATACTTTAATGTTTTAATAATTATAAAGGACAAGAATTCTTCTTGAAATTGAAGCTAGTACAAATTGTATGAGGATAAAATCCTTAAAGGACATGAGTAGGTATGTCCTTACAAGTATTTAAGACAATAATAATAGTTTGGTATAGTATTAGGTATACCTATCTCTAGATTCATGTCTACACACTCACATGTAATATGTTCTATTCAAGAGCTTATCTTAGCCTTGTCAAAGTATATGTCCTTAGTCCTTTCCTTCAAGTCACAAATACAACTTTCCAAGGTGGGTGCGCTAGCTCGTCCGTATCGCATCCTCACTTCATTGTCACACCGGAATGCTTCTCACTTCATCGTCACACCGACGCCAAATATGTTCAAGTCGAGCTTATCTTAGATTTGTCAAAGTATATGTCATTGGTCCTTGCCGTCTAGCTGCAAATGCAACTTTCCAATGTGGGATAGCTCGTTCATGGCGTCCTCACTTCGTTTGTGACACCAGAATGCTCCTTTGCCAATGGGATGAAGGAAGAGCTCTCTATGCCTAGATAGATACAAAAAGAGATATCCATCTCGGATAGCTCTCTCTCACAAAAGACGAGGGAAGAAGAAAAAGCTGATGCAAGAGAGAAACCTACAAATGAACCATATAGTGTGCATTCATCAAGCAAGCAAGAGGCATCATACTACAAGGTAGACACCTATCAGGTATGTCTTTTAGGAAACCCATTACAACCACACCATAACATTAAACGAAGCATGCCTCAAATGACTGCATACTAAAGATTTGTATAATGCTAAAGTTATGATGTATGGACTAAAGTACTAAAATGGCATTATTAAAGAGGTTTTAAGCGCGCAAAGATGTACTTTGATTGACACATTGCTAGTTGTCAAAAGTAATAGCTTTGTTGCCAAGAATGGTTGGAGCTCAACTTCAACTTCGATACTATGAATTCAAAACTTGCAAACATCCCTCTTTCCTTTAAAAAAAATGATCCAAGTAGATTACACATAGGTTACTTTTTTGGTGAGCATTTGATGGCAAGCTCTTTATATTATTTAGCTTTTGTTTTAATTGTTATATACTTAGTTTCAAAGTTAAAATGCTAGGTGACACATATAGACATTTCACATCATGGACATACCAGACATATCACTATGCACATCATGGACATACCACCATACATACCATAGATAAGTCCTCCTCCTCCTCCTCCTCTTCTTCTTCTACTTCTCTACTGTACTATTGTTGTTGTTTCTTCTCTTCCATGACTGTTGCTCTTGTTTTTGTGTCCCTTGTATACATTTTTCATTTTTTTATGCTCCTCTTTTTCTTACGTAACTTTGCCTACCCCCCCCCCCCCTCTCTCTCTCTCTCTCTCATCACATCTTTGTTCTTTGTTGTTTTTTAAAATTGATTTTAAACCTCCCTTGCTCTCGAACTCTGTGTTTTATTTTCAACCTTTTTCAATCCTCCTTGTCTGCTTCTTCTTTTTCTTACATCTTCATCTCTGGCTTCTTTTTCTTTGTAGGAATGATGTGATGTGATAGGAATCGATGATGAAAATAAAATTGTGGTAAGATGAAAAAAAGATGGGGTCTAATGTAAAAGGATTATTGTTCTCCTCCTCCTCTTCTTCTCTCTGTTCACCACTCTATAGGTTAACATGGTTTCACCTGTTCGACCTACTGTAAGGCGCTTTGACATCTTGCTCCCTCGAATAGACACTCATCTTTTGTAATACTACTCTGGAACATATAAAGTGGCCTTATCTTGAGCTTAATGTCAAACAGGGACAATCTAAAGACTTCTTGTACTTACTTGCTTAAGATCAGTAATAGTGGTTGGACTATTTTTAAGTTTGTTTGACCTAGTGTCAAAATAGTCACTTGTATATGTCATTTTTGACACTAAGGAATACACAATCATTGCCTTGCATTTGCGGGCTCTTCTCTTCTCTGCATGTATGCTATGTAATTAGCTTGTAATTTTCCTACTACCTTACCCTCTCCATTACAAACATTCTTGAGTTAATAGTTTCTCTATTTCCCAATTCCTTCGCATTTGCGTGGATGTTAGACATCAACACAAATGCTGCAGCTGCTTTCTCATCCAAACTCACTGCACATGCGAAGGCTTGTGTACCAAGTTGTATGTCACCCCCCTTCTGACAAGCACTCAATGTGCTATGCCATGTCACAAGATCAGGATGAAAAGGCATATTTTCTAACAGTGCAACAGCATCATCAAGCTGGCCTGCGCGGCCTAGGAGATCAACCATGCAATTGTGATGCTCAATACCTAGAGTGATATCATACTCTTTGCTGATTCCTGAGAACAACTTTTTGCCCTCATCCACTAGACCAGTATGACTACACACACTAAGAACACTCAATGAAGTGAGGCTGTCAGGGCATACATGTTCCTCCTCCATTTTCTTGAACAAATGGAAAACAAGTGAGCTCTCTCCTTGGTAAGCATATCCTGCTATTATTGCACTCCATAAGCCAACATCTCTAACCTTCAGCTCGCCAAAAACATCCTGTGCTTCGACAAGTGAGCCACATTTTGCATACATGTCCAGCAGAGCTCTGCCAACAAAAGCATCTAATTCAAAACCCTCTTTGGCAATCTCAGAGTGTACATCTCTGCCCCTGCTTATAGCTCCTACATTGCCACAAGCTTTTAAGCTGCAAGTTAGCGTAACACAGTTCAAGGATACATCCTCCACTTGCATCTGTCCTAAACAGTTCAAAGCTTCCTCACTATGCCCATGCTCGATGTACCTTGCAATTAATGTGTTCCATGAGACAACATCTCTTACGGGCAACTCATCAAACACTTCCTGTGCTTCTGCGAGTAAGCCAAATTTTGCATACATATCCACTAAAGTATTGCCAATCAAGAGGTCTCTTTCATAGCCCACTTTGGCAATCCCAGTGTGCATTTGCTGGCCTCTGCATATCATTCCATCCCTGGCACAAGCTTTTAAACTGCAAACAAAAGTGATAGCATTTGGAGACACACCCTCCAACTGCATCTGCTCCAAACATTTCACTACTCTGCCAGCAAGTCCGTGTTGAGCATATGCAGTAATCAACACATTCCACAAGACCACATCTCGAATAGGGAACCCGTCAAGAATTTGCTGTGCCTCTGCAATTAAGTTACAATCTGCATACATGTCCACCAATGAACTGCCAACACAAGGATCTCTTTCCAATCCATACTTAGTACTCTCTGTGTGCATTTCTCGGCCTCTACCTATGGCTCCCATTCTGGCACAAGCTTTCAAGGTGCAAGCAAATGTGATGGTGTCCTGAGATACGCCCTCTCCTTGCATCTGCTCAAGACATTCCAGTGCCTTTTCACCAAGCCCATATTCGACATACCCTGTGATAAGTGCATTCCATGAGACTACATCGTGCACCACCACCTCATCAAACACCCATTGTGCTTCCAAGAGAAAGCCACATTTTGCATACATATCCACCAGCGCACTGCCAACAAGAGAACTTGTAGTGAGTCCTTTTTTGACTAAATCAGCATGTAATCCTTGGCCCCTACTTTCAGCTTGACTGCATGCACAGGCTTTCAAGCCACAAACAAGCATGAGAACATCCAGAGACACACCTTGTGATTGCATCTGCTCCATGCAGTTCAATGCTTCCTCTCCAAAACCAAGCTCCATGTATCCTGCAGTTAATGCAGTCCAGGAGACCACATTTTTTATTGGCAGCTCATCAAACACTTTTTGAGCTTCCAAAAGTAAGCCACATTTTGCATACATGTCCACCAAAGCACTGCCAACACAAGGATCTGCATTAAATCCTTCTTTGACTGTCTCCATATGTATTGCTTGGCCCCTATCCATGGCTCTTATGCTACCACAAGCTTTCAAGGCACATATAAAGGTGATAGCATCTTGAGACATACCCTCCAATTTCATTTGTTCAAAAATGGACAGTGCGTTTTCACCAAGCCCTTTTTCTGCATATCCTGCAATAAGTGCATTGCATAAAACTATGTTTTGAACTGGCATCTTATCGACCACTTCCTGTGCTTCTGCAAGAGAACCACACTTTGCATACATGTCCACTAACCCACACCCAACTGATAAATCTTTTTCAATTCCCTGCATGATAATTTCCGCATGTGTTTCTCGACCCTTACTTATAGAGTTCGCATTGCTACAAGCTTTCAAGCAGCAAACAAAGGTGACAGCATCGGGAGACACTCCCTCCATTCGCATTTGGTCTAGATGATTCATGGCTTCTTCACAAAGCCCATCACCAGCATACCCTGCAATTAGAGCAGTCCATGATACTATGTTTCGAGTGTGCAGCTCGTCAAAGACATGCTTTGCCTCTGCAAGTAAGCCAGATTTTGCATACATATCCACCAAGGTGTTGGCTACAAAAGAGTCTCCTTCAAACTCCCCTTTTGTGATCTCTGCATGTATTATGCGAACCCTATCTATGTCTCCTACGATGCTGCAAGCTTTCAAACTGCAAGCAGCTGTAACAACATTTGGAGACAAGCCCTCCGATTGCATCTGCTCCAAACAATCCAGCACCTCCTTACCAAACCCATGTTCTGCATACCCTCCAATCATTGTAGTCCATGAGACTACATCTCTAGCTTTCATCTCGCCAAATGTTTCTTGTGCTTCCAGGAGGAAGCCACATTTACCATACATGTCCAATAAAGCGTTCGCAACAAAGATATCTCCTTCATAATCCTCTTTGGCAATCTCAACATGTAATACTTGACCTCTTTCCACATGCTTTAGCTTACCACAAGCCTTCAAAAGGGCCATGAGTGTGTACCTACTAGGATGCATACACTCCAGCCGCATTTTCTCAAACAAAGTGAAGGCATGCAAGGGTTGCCCACAATCCACATACCCCTGAATGAGAGAAGTCCACGAATACTCATTTCGATGATGCAACCTTTGGAAGAGTTGCCGAGCATCTAAAACACTTCCACATTCAACAAACATGGGCACAAGGTAATTACCAAGCACTGTGTGACATTCCAACCCATTGTTGAGGATGTGCATATACAGATGGCTAGCAGACTTCAAATTCTTTAGTTTTCTGCAATTCTGTATGATGTGTATGAAATTCTCTACTGAGGGCAGCGTTACTATTGAAGCGAGAGCATGCTCCAATCTCTCATTCTCTCCATAGCTGCTGTCCTCTTGCACTTGTTGTAGCTTGGGTGCATCCTGTGATACAGCTGGCCCAAAGCAAGGCTTGCATGTGTGCACCATGAGAGAAGAATGTGATCTTCTCATGACTCATTGAAGATATCTGGATCATGGAGATTGGTGAAACTAAACATCATGCAACTCTGCTCTAATGCATGGCATTTTGCGGCTCTGCAAATATGTATGGTGTTGTGTACGCATCAGGCTCCCAAACGGGAGATCCTGGGTTGAAGTCCCATCCCAACAGTTCGCTGCCATCATATGGATCATATATGGTATCGGTGCCGTGATACGGATCAGGCTGGTTCCAGCGAACTTCCCTCTTGTGGGGCTTGTCCAGCGCCTTGTGTGCTTCTAGTTTTGATAGGGTTTGTTCTGCGGCCTGTGTTCTACCTTCGCTTGTGTGATAACCTCGAAAATACAATCTCCGTTGAAGACTACCCGATCCCTCCACGATCTCCCATCATTTCTAATTCCTGGCAAAAGGCGGGCTCTGCATTTGGTCCACGCATAGAAAACCAATGCTTATCAGCAAAGGCTGGGCTTCCAGATGAAACCGAGCATGAAGCCTGCGCAGAAAATAGGCAACTCTTTTCCTCCATGATGCCGAACCGAAGTTACAAGCCTGCTCAACATCTTCGCTCTGAAGGCCGCCCATCCAGCTTCCAGCCCGCCCATCCCAGACGCGGCTGGTGTGAAAGCTCTGTATGAAAGGCTTCCTCCAAATATAATTAAAAATGTTCTAATGCTCAATTCATGTAGGTGGTCTTGATTAAATGAAGGCCACCGACGGACCTAACAGGCATCTTATTCTGTCTCCCTCTACCTTGTGCGTGTGACGGTTGGGATTTGGGGCTTTGGGCGTGTGCTAGCTCGAGTCGAGTTTCATGTATCTATATGGGAGTGAAGTGTTAAGGAGAGGCGTAGCATGGACCTATACCTAGGCACACTTAGAATGCACCCATGAATCGGGTAGGTACGTTAGGCCTCTCATGTTGTGATTGGGGTAAGTGGTGCCGCGTCCCTTGGGGGCAGGCCTCCCTGCCTTGCTGGCGAGATTGCCGGCTGATGCGAAAAACGGGACCGACAGAAGGAACCGGTGGAAACGGCAAAGCTGCGAGCCGTTGAGTTGTGCCATGCCGACGAGTCGATGGGCCAGCGGGATCATGAAACCGTCACGGATGGAATGCTCCTCGCCTACCAATGCCCTGGAGCCAGTCAGGGAGGAGGCATGAGAAGGGTGAGACCCCGCAAGGTAAAAAGCATGATGACACGATCGATGGTGGCCGATGGACCTAGACATGTGGCGGGATGGTTGGAAGGGTCACCTCATGGCCTGAAGTCTATGTCCCGATCCTTCAAGCTCATGACACTTGGTATTAGACCAAAGTTTGTTTGGGAAGCCTGCATGGGGCATGTGATGCCAGGACGCAAGAAGCGGCAAGTCGAGTTGTGACTATGTGACAGCCATCGAGGCGACGGCACAAAAAGTTGCCGACTGAGATTTGAGCATCAAGATGAAGGAATTTACCCATGGTTATATATACCTTGTGTTACATTCCCGTAACGCCGCTACGGGCATTACCACAGGAGGGGACGGCCTCTGGCTCACCACCCAGCCATAGAGGAAGAATGAGGATTGCCCCTCATCCCCCAGGCTATATAGTGTGTGGCCTGCCGTCCACACTAGCCTAGCCGCCCATGACTCCGCATGGGCATCCTCTCCCACTGAACCCCGGACATGGCCATCTGGTCTGCCGTCGGTCTCACAGGCATTACAGCCTACGTGACATTACCCCCCCCTTAAGAAGAGTTTTCGTCCTAGAAAAAGCTGGGGAAACCTTTTGGAAATTGCACTACGGCGTTCCCAGGTTGCTACTCCTCATCCCTATCTGTCCATTTAACAAGTACCTCCTGGTGGCTCTATCAAGTCCACCAAAATCTCTGGAGAAACTGCGTTCTCTAACCCATGAACTGATTTCTTCAGTTTACTGACATGGAAGATAGGATGAACTTGAGAACTCTCCGGTAACTCAAGTTTATATGCTACGTCCCCAAATTTCTTAAGGATTTTAAAAGGACCACAATATCTCAGAGAAAGTTTATCACACTTTCCCGTTTTCATGGTTTCTGACTGCGCAGGAACCTTTAAAAATACAAAGTCACCTTCTGCAAAGGTCACTTGTCTGCGTCCTTTATAGGCAAATGTTTTAGCGCGATCCTGTGCGCTACGAATGCTCTCGCGTGCAGCTTTGAGCATATCATTCATATCTTCAAGGAAATCCTTGACAGATTGAATCTTCTCCTTTTCTAGGCCTACAGCCATCGGAGATCTCGGCTGGAATCCATACATCAACATGAATGGTGTAAATCCAGTCGTCGCTGAGTGTTTGGAGCTGTTATAGGCAAACTCCAATAAGGGCAAGTACTCTTCCCAATTAGATTGCTTCTTACTAACATAAGAACGCAACATATCCTCTAGAATTTGGTTAACTCTTTCAGTTTGACCATCAGACTCCGGATGATCTGCCGTACTCATACTCAGAGTAGTATCCAACTTTTTGAAGATTTCCCTCCAAAAATGACTGTTGAACTTTCTATCTCTATCCGACACTATATCTGCGGGGACAGGCCATATAGCTTGTAGAGATGTTCAATAAAGAGTTTTGCCAACTCTGGCGTTTTTACAGTTTTCTTCGTGGCAATAAACTTTGCCATTTTAGTTAACCTGTCCACTACCACCCACACCGAGTCATTCCCTCAACTCGTCTTGGGTAAACCGGTAATGAAATCCATGGAAATGCTTTCCCATTTCCCTTAAGGAATCTCCAGCGGATGGAGTAGTCCTCCAACCTTAAGACGTTCATGTTTATTGACCTGGCACTTACTGCATTTCAGCACATAAGTCTGGACGTTCTTAAACAAACTAGGCCAATAAAACTGTCTTTTTACTAGTGCATAGGTCTTCTGAATCCCAGGATGACCCGTACTTGGACTATCATGACTTTCTTTAAGAATTTGGGTCCGAAAGTCACCAATAGTTGGTACACATACTCTACCCTTGTAAAGTAAGTACCCGTCGTCAATGGAGTAATTAGCATATTTCTCCCCCCCTGACGAAGTTTAGCATCATCCTTTGAAACCGTGTAGGAAAACAAAGGTGATGAAGGGCCTACGTCTGAGCTCTCCTGCTCAAAACTATACCCCGAAGACTCAGCTAGCCTCTCCAGACTAACTCTCGCCTCGCTACCTGCCGCACCTACGGCCAGTCTCTCCGGACTAGCATTACGTGCCGGCGAGGAAGGTGGGCGCGGCTGTGACAAAGTGCGTACGCGTACAGCGTGCCAGTCCCTTAAAGACAGGATCATGCTCACACAAGCCATGATTTGGTATTTCAACCAAAACCTTAAGGCAAATTTCATGCCTTAATTTTACATCATGTCATTAGCACAGAAGCTAATGTACTGGAGAGCACTCTAGTAGTGCAAGTTCTTAGACCATGCTACTAGATATTTGTAGACTACGCTACCATGTTGCATCACCAACTTGTTAAAACTTCTCCTTGGAAAACTCTACGGCCATAGGAGAAATAAACTAGAGCCAATCTAATCATGCATCACAAGGATTAGTTCCAAAGTTGAGAGATACTTTCTCTCTTAGAGTAACATCTTTGCACAAGCATATGCTCTAGAATCTTGTTGAGTTTCTAACTACCATCAATCTACGGATGGTTAAACTTTACTCTAACTCAGAGTAAATGTAAGTTTTGAAAATTTCCCTTCAAATATAACAATCAAACTTCCTATCTCTTATGCCATACTATATCTGCTCTGCGGGCAGACCATATAGTATGTGGAGATGTTTGATAAAGATTCTTGCACCACTACGGGTGTCTGGAGTTACATCCAATCACTTATAACTCTTTGTTGCTATTACCAGACACATCCCTTCAAGTATTGTCTGGACTCACACAACTATTCGAGTTTATGTGATATTTGAGGATATCCCTCCTTTGCCTCAAGAAAGGTTTTTGTCCTAAAAAACTCTACTGTCAAGCGGACTACGCGCTAGTGTCATAGGTCCAAGAACAAATCTAGACCGTGTTTAATATCATATGTTATATTCTTGAGTCCTTCCAAGAAACTTTTAAACATCTTGCAACGAAGATGTGGTATAGTGTCTACGCACATATGGTGGCAGATCAGTGGTTTCACACTTGTAACAAAGTGCTTCATTGTTGCATATTATTACCCTTCATAAGCGGTTACACACTTATGAATCATTTGGGTGGATTGTACCATCTATCAAGAAAAATTCCAAACTACTAATAACCACATATCAATCCACAGATAATGACTGAGCTTGCTGCGAAGCCATAGGTTGCTAGATAATTGATGGTAATTACACAAGCCCAATGTCTCATTACATCGTACATTCAATATAAATGCAAACATCACAGTACTTCGTGATGATGAACTTAGGAATTTCATCCTATCCCTGTTTGGTGTTGGTATGAAGTATAACTATAAGAACATTATTTGTTGCCTCCTCATTATAGCGGCAAAGCTACCAACCCATCACACAGGTGGCAATCTCTACCAAGCTATAACCAATGACAAGCAAATAAACGAATACTCTTGTAAGAACTTCATAACCATATCTCACACCAAACTCATAATCACTTACGGATTAAATGCCAGGGCTTGCAAAATTGAATGTTATCTGATAGGTAGAGGGGATCATCAAACTACGGATGACCTTGACAACTCACTAGGACTAGTGATGTGTAACTTTTTAAGTTACTCCACTCTCCTTGCTTATTCCATACCATCGAACAAATCGGTCCCTCGATTTGAGCAACGTCAACATATTTATGAGTACCTCGATACTCATGTATTGTGGTTCAGTAATTTAAAATGTTGATCTAGAGTATCTTTCACTCGAGGATCTTAATTTTATTAGCAGCTATGTATTAGTAATGAGTAACTACGTACCCACTATCATCACACTAGTAGCTCCATACTAGTCTGTGAGTAGCTCCGTACCCAATGGCGTACCTCCCCCGAGTGGGAGTACCATATACAACCATCTATAACAAGATGCTTAAGTCACTTTCTGCTAAGAAGTGACTACACGAATTGACCCCTCCATTGCACATTGCAGTACAATCTCTGGTATTACAACACGAATTTTTGGACATCCTTATCATAGAGGTCAACTTAAAAACTAGTGCATAGGTCTTGTGGAGTCTCGGCTGACCTAACCACACCAGTGGTGACTTCCTACAAAAAATGTGGCGCCGAAGTCACCACCTATGTACTTTAACTCCGTAAAGTACATGGTCTTCATCTATCATCTATGGAAAGTTGTAAAACATTCCTGCTGCGATGGATTTTTATCACCCTAAAATTATTGTGCACTATTTTAGTGTGAAGAGCTTTTTTCCTGGGTACCATGGTTCACCCCAAGCTCATCTGTTGCTAAATTCTCTGATTTAACAAAAGATATGTCTGCCTCCGAACACTCCAGTTCAGCCCCAGACTTTGAGTTTACTTCTTAACACTCCGGTTAAGTCAAAACTCACCAGATACACTAGGATTTACCACTAAGCTCTCCGGCTTAGCCTTCTATCCTAACTCAGCCCAAGTTTATGTACACTACATATGTCGGATCCGATTAACAACAACCAGGCTCATCTGGAGTGAGATACTACTCACTATTGCCATGTAAAACCTTATTAAATTCTAGAAATGCTCCCCTCATTTCACAGGGGTCATACGACTTATAGGGTTTACACGCACATGAACTTGTAAGCAAAATAGCCTATCATGCAATATTACAATTGCTTATGTAGGAAAGTAATATATTTCCCAAATTCATATGGTAGCAACTAAAATGTGCTCACAACCGCACACTTATGTTGAACATAGGCAAGACTACGCTTGCAAAATGCTATAGGGCGTCCCCCATGCATGAAACTGTCCAACCAAACTAGTCTTACTGCTAACCTCTAGATTTAGATCACTCCGGAACTAAATCACTCTGTTAGCACTAATACACCATCATGGTCTTGCAACCTAGAGCTTCTCCGAACTCTGTGACTGGGTTTTATCCCAACTTATGGCTATATTTGGTAATTTTCAAAGTTCAAATTTTATCTTGCACACTTTATCACTACAGACAAGTGTACATACAGACCTGCCAAAGAGTCAAATTACATGCACAAGCCTTGGCGTCCCATTCCACCAAGACTACAATCGATTTCATGAGAATTTGATGTCCCATACCATCAAATACCACCAAACCATTGATGTGACATAAAAAAAGGCTCTTTCCCCCCTCGAAAGATCACCACAAACTCTCGAGCAGTGGGATGTCGATGCATGGCAATAAAAAGAAGAGAAAACCATGCTAGTAAGTTTAAGAACAGTTCTCTTCGTCGATCAACTTCTATAAGGGCATTGAGCATTACATCTCAAGACTGTACCCCTTCAGATTTATTCCTAAATATGATATTATTATCTAGGCGTCTGCTAATTCCTCAGATTAGTACTCCTAGATAAACCATTCAATTGAGTACTGCTAGCAGCACTACTAGCCCCTTTATCCCAAGTAATACACACCTTAGGGATTACTTTGACCAGGCAATCACGTGACTAAATCAAACTAGTCACTAATCTCTAGGCCCAAGTAGTGACACTATTTTGTTACTACCAACAAGGGCCAGCTTGCTTCTACGGGCCAAGGCTCTCTTGTTGCTACAAACAGTAAGCAACTTGTTTGGACACAAGGCATAACCACATCAAGACTACGCTTGTACATGGTTCTCATTTGCCAAAGTTTATCACAATCTTCTGGCAACTGTGGTGTACCGTTGTTTTGTGTGTTTTGTTTTTTTTTTGTTTTTTTTAAAAATAAAATAAAATAAAACAATAACGGGCCGTCGCTTCGGGCGTGGCCGCCCGCTTGTGGGGAGTGTCCTTAGGGCCGAGTCTGGCCGCCGCCCGCTGGCTGGCCGCCTGCTGGGCTGGCCGCCCGTTTCATTTTTAATAAAAAAAAGAACAATTAATATATATATATATCCGCCGCATGCTGGCTGGCCATGCTGGGCTGGCCGCCCGTTTCATTTTTAATAAAAAAAATGAACAATTAATATATATATATATATATATTTTTGTGGCGTTTGCTGGGTTGGTGGCTGGCCGGTGTTGTGGCTGCCTGGCCGCCGCCGCCCCTGGCTGGCCGCCCGCCGCCCGCTTTTGGCTGGCCGGCGCCGTCGCCTGGCTGGTTGGCCGCCTATGGTCGCCTGGGGCTGGCCTGGCCTGGCTGGCTACGCAGCACAGGCAAAGGCGTATCGCCTGGGCTCTACGCCCCCCCTTTCAAACGAGGGTCAGCACTCGCCCCCACCCACTCAGACGTGGTCTTCGCACATTGGTGGGCTGCTCTTCGCATTGGGACTGTTGCTTGCCATTCAACGTCTTTCGCAGCCATTCACGTCTTTCGCAGCCATTCAACATCTTTCGCAGCCATTCACAGCATCTTCTTCAACGCCAGTCGTGGGCTTTCGTCATTTGTTGCTCTTCGCCTTTACAAGGCAAGCCCCCCCAGGCTCTTCAACGCAGCCCTGGGCTGCTCTTCGTTGACAATGGGGCTGGTGTCCGCTCCCCCCACCCACAAGCTTCAACGCAGACAATTTCAATCGCATAGAAAAAAAACGAAATTCACTTACCTCCAATTCGCTTGCTGTGTGTGAAGGGGAGAGAGAGAGAGAGAGAGAGAGAGAGTTCTTCCCTTCCATTCTTCCATGGCCGCCTCCCTCCACACCCTCCATTCGAGATAAGGGTGAGAAGATTGTGGATGAAAACCATCGAGTGGGCTCCGGTCCCCCGTTCACGCGTGGACTCTCACGATCCCCTCGAACCACGCTCTGATACCAATGTTACATTCCCGTAACGCCGCTACTACAGGCATTACCACAGGAGGGGACGACCTCTGGCTCACCACCCAGCCATAGAGGAAGAATGAGGATTGCCCCTCATCCCCCAGGCTATATAGTGTGTGGCCTGCCGTCCACACTAGCCTGACCGCCCATGACTCCGCATGGGCGTCCTCTCCCACTGAACCCCGGACATGGCCATCCGGTCTGCCGTCGGTCACAGGCATTACAGCCTACATGACACCTTGAGTGTGTGGAAGCAATGTATACGATGGTGTGGTCGGTCGAACCTGCATGGACCTAGGTTGCAGGATGCAAGGGCGTTAGAAACAACACAGCTCCCAACGGGGGCCCAAATAATGGAATTTGGGGAGATGCTATGCATGAAAAATGAGTAGTTTTTTGAGTAGAACGCATTAATACAATCTGTAGATTCCTGAGTTGACTAGCCCGCTATGTGGCCATTGGAATGTTGGGGGTTGGTAAGGTATCAGGGTGCAAGTCTAGCTAAAGATGTTGGCATGGGCCTAAGTGGTCAAAAACGCACACGAGCAGATCAAAGATACATATAACTTGGTCCTGGTGGGATTGAGAGCACTTCAAACAAGAAGAATAGTGGGCTTAGGATCTCACAGAGTAACCACCATGGAAGGCAACGCTTCAAACAAGAAGAAGAATAGTGGGCTTAGGATCTCACAGAGTAACCACCATGGAAGGCAACGCTTTGAAGCAAAACGGCGAAGGTAGGCAATGAAGATGAAGTGGCACATTATGGATTGGCATCATCGAAGATTGGACTCACAAGCTAGGAAGGCCACAACAAGGTCAAAGAGATGCAAACAAAGGGGCCACACATGTAGTCACAGAAGCAACCAGTTATGGGGCCGGGATTGCTTATGCTAAGAAGTGATGCAGTAGGTATGAGATCATCGTGTTGGCGTGGTGCCCAGGAAAGAAGAGTAGAATGCAAGCCGCCAAGCTGAAATATTTTGGGAGAATATATGGAGCAAGGTGTCTGCAAAGCAGCAAGACATCTGCTAAGGCCATGATGCACCTTGTGGCAATGGAGCCACCACTTCTTCTCATGATGCAAGCAGGTTAGGCTGGAGGAGCCAAAGCCCTTTTCAGATCACAAAGGATCAACTCTTGGGTGGAAGCAAGCCCACACTCCTTCATGGTGTAGAACATGGTATAGGTCGGAGGAGCCAAGTCCCTTTTCAGATCATAGAGGATCAACTCGGGTAGAAGCAACATAGCGGAAGCCCATACTCCTTCATAGTGCAAAGCATAGGTTAGGCCGGAGCAGCCGAAGTCTTTTCTAAATCATTGAGGATAAACTTGGGTGGAAGCAACACATCGGAAGTCCATACTCCTTCATAGTACAAGCATGGGTTAGGTTGAAGCAGCCGAAGCCCTTTCTAGATTGTGCATGATCAATTTGAGTGGAGCAACATGCAAAGCCCTTTCTCCTTCATAGTGCGAAGCAGGGTGAGACAGAAGGTGTAAAAGTCCCTTTCAAGGTTTTCAAAACCAAGCAAACAACCTTCAAGAGTTACACACTCACAAACCAGCTTTGGAGTCTAGAAGTGGCCCGCAATTGTGTCAATCTGACGAGACTCAACAAGTCCCAATCTTGGGAGAAAGTCCATCAAGCTAAGATACGGTAAGCAACTAGGAATATGTAATCACGGTGGCAAAGCAAGAGATGGTGGAAGCTATTGGGATGTAGAAGCCATGCTCGCAGGCGGGCATGCGGGGTGAGGATAAGGCCAAAGATGGTACCAACACACCCATGACCTCGTGCCAAACAATGTGCGTCAATGAGGCGGAAGCCCTCACAGGTTGACAAGTTGGGCAAGTAAAGCTGATAAAGAAGATAGCACTTGAGTGAGGGTAAGGTCAAAGATGGCACCAACAACCTCGGGTCATGAAGACAACAGCAAGAGCACAAGACCAAGTAGTGGTCCACCCAAGAGGTTGTGCAGCCCAACAAGAGGCTCATAAAGGTCACAAACAAGGAGTACCCTTGAGAAGACAGCATTTGGGTGAGGGTAAGGCCAAAGACAACACCAAAAGTCCCAAGTTATGAAGACAATAGAGAGCACTATAGGACCAAGCAGTGGTCCACCCTAGTGGACACAAGGCTAACAAAGGTAGCATAACCACGAGTACCCTTGGTCTCTAAGGTGTCACAAACACTTTGGGGCCCATGATGGCCCAAATTGGAGAAATCCAGGGAGGACAAAGTAACAAGGTCTCCAAGGCATAGACTTAGATGGCTTTGGAAAGCAGGTTTGATGACTACATGCAAACTCTCAAGTGCAGGACATCGACGGTAGTGCCACGCACATAACACTCTATGTGAGAGGGTGAACAGGTATAGCTAGAGTTGAGTTGGTGGACCCAAGTTGTTTAGCTCCACCAAGAGGAATGGTATATGGAAATAGCTATTTGTGTAAAGTGGCAATTGTGCAGGTAGTTGGGTGAGGCGAAGTGGCAGTCATTTCACTAAAGTCTAAAGGGAGACTTGGTCCAAGTAACCCAAAGGAAATAGCTGGATGTGGAAGTGGCACTGTGCGTGCAGCTGGATGGGGGAGAGTGGCAACTGTCTTACTGAAGTTCAAAGGTGACTTGGTTGTGGAAAGCACTCAAATCTACCCGAAGGGCAAAGAGGGTGTAAAAATAGGAGGGTATAGCTCAAGATTACATTCGAACATGTGAAACTTGGGACTTAGTTGAAAAAGCAGAACTTGTTAGGATGACATCAAAGAAGATTAGAATATTAATGAACTACGAGACACACTCAAAACATATAGGTTCAAGGTGATGGTATAGAGTTAGGAAAAAAAAGATCATGTGAATGTCGTCATGGTATCATGGTGGCCTAAGAGACTTAAGTGGATGGACTTTGCACCTTGGTGAGCATAAACAGGTATATACAGACATAAAGGTCAAAACCGCATGAATAGGTTAAGGAACAGGTTGGCTTGAGCATGGCAAAGCAGGTCTTGGAGAGCTAGAGAACTCATTTAGAATGAATTGAGGCCATAGAGTTGCAAAGGTTCAAATGCCAAAAGGAACTTGGTGGTTTCACTTAGAGTCAGGTGGGCCAAAGGCCCTTTTGTCAAGAAGACTAATGCACCTATAAGTAGACAGGTTGACTCAGGGTAGACAGGTCCAAGGCAACCAAGTGTAGGGTCCAAGGAAACCAAGTGGGGGTCAGAGGTGGAACAAGTGTGGTAGACCAAGCTGGTGTCAGTAAGGTTGGGCAACTCTTGTCCATGAAGATTTTTACACATAGGGAACAAGGGGCAAAGCCGAGCAACAGGCTCAACACGCACAAGGCGCACCCAAGGAATGTAGAGTCATATTCAAAGCAAGATGTTGTAACCAAGTTGGTATCAACTCGGCGGACAAATATGTACTTCTATTATGAAGACTTATGCATTCTAGGTAAGATGCATTATCAACGGAATCACTCTAATTTGGTTCAGACAGGAGCTTTGGGCGAGACCATGCAAATAACTTTGCCAAATTTTGTGGGGATTTGGGGGACTCTCAAGTAGGCGCTTGAGAGTCCAGGCCATGAGAGAGTTAAAAATACAAAAATATGCACAATTTGTTGTAACGGGTTAGACACTTGCTTTGCTCATGGCTATAAAGCAAGGTTAAGATCTCCCACGTTTATTTACCTTAGCCACACATAGGCACATAGATCATGAAGATTGGTAAATGCACTAACCCTAGTTTCAACAAAAAATTTGACAAGGGCGTCAATTCCATAAAGTGGGGGTGTATGTGATGGTTGGGATTCCTATCCAAGACGCATGGGGCTTTTAGGGTGTGCTAGCCCGTGCCGAGTTTCATGCATCTCTATGGGAGTGAAGTGTGAAGGAGAGACGAGGCCGGGTTGGCAAGATCATGGAACCATCATGGATGGAAAGCCCCGAGCCATGGAGCCGGGGAGGAGGCATGAGAAGGGTGAGACCCCACAAGGTAAAACGTGTGATGACATGCTCGACAACCAATGGAGCCAAGAAATGTGATGGGACGGTTGGAGGGGTTGCTTCACAGCCCAAAGTTTGGGTCCTGATCCTTTGGGCCTGTGACAAAGCGACCCTCTCTAGCCTCTCTCATGCCACCTTCACCCTCCTCCACCTTTTCCACCACCTACTGCTCTACACCATAAGAGAAAAGCTTCCAAGGCCTATACAAAAGAGAGACCATCTCTACAGGGTCTCTACGAGAACAAGAGAAGGCCTATATGATAGAAATACCATCTCTGTCGAGACTCTCCACGAGAGAGAGAGAGAGAGAGAGAGAGAGAGAGAGAGAGTCCATCTCCACCCCGCCTCTACGAGAATGAGAGGGAGGGCGAGAGGGAGAGAGAGAGTGTGTCTTTGGAAGTCCTCTATGAGAATAAGAGAGAGAGACAAAGGTCACACGTGCCTCCCACACAGAGAGAGAGAGAGAGAGAGAGAGAGAGAGAGAGAGAGAGAGAGAGAGAGAGAGAGAGAGAGAGAGAGAGAGAGAGAGAGAGAGCATCTACATAAAATAATGAGAAATCTCTCCTCTTTTTTCCCCTCACCCTTTCTCCACTCCTTACAAAAGATAGTAATCCTGACATGATCTCCTAATCCTTGCATGAGAGAGATCATGTAGTGACTCTAGCTACGAGGACATGCAAGTAGGCATGTAGAAAATCATGCAAGATCATTCCATGTGAAAAAAAAACATTTTTGTTTTAGTAATTACCTTGAAAATCTTATGTAAAGACAATACAAAAGTTTGCCAGCCAAACCCACAATAATTATTTAATGGAGCCAAAATAACATTCAAGTGTCCTATTTGCTAAGACTTCGGTAATTTCAAAATTTTTAATACCAAAGTGGCACACTTAAGCTATTATGGCCACATCCTTAAAACACTTTTAAGATGGCCACATCCTTAAAACACACCTTAAATCACATCCACATAATGTTTAAAATATAAAGTTGCATAGCTGCATGACTCTAGGGTCAGAATGGACCACACCCCCCCTTTCTTGGATATCGGATGGTACAAGCTTGGGGGCTTTCTAGATTCAGGCAAGCCGGATTATCAACACATAATAACAAGTCCAAGTATACAAAAGTCTTTGTACACATTCCCCAAAATACCATGTAAATGAGTGATCCTCTTCTTACATATGCCAATATATATTCATCTCTAAATGTATTAATAATAACCAAGATATATGATGCCATGAAACTCCACCTGGATCACTTCATTTGATATAAAAAACAACACAATGCTTTATAGTATGTACATAAGTCGGTACAACACATATATACTCATATTTAAATGTATTAATAATAACCAAGATATGGAATGCCATAAAACTCCAACCAGATCACTTCATGCAACATAAAAAAAACAATACAATGGTTTATAGTAATAAGTACATAAGTTGGTACAACACATAATATAAATTAGCAACAGAGAACACACATTAGCATGTATATAAGTGTAGAGAAATGGCAATGAATAAAACCTGCTCATGTTTATGAAAAATAATCACCTTTCCTAAAACTTGATAGATTGTGTACAACAACCTTAATCCATGTGTTTGAAGCCTAGGAATGAGAATCAACATATGTTTGGAGGCCCACGTCTAAAGACCAAGACTCATTCTTGTCATTTGTATACCTTGGAGGTCCACATTTGAATTCATTTGCATATTTTAGGTGCCCAAAACTGAAACTGAGATCAAAACATCTGAATTCTTGTCATTTGCATATTCTGGGGACCTAAAAACTAGAACTCAGCATGTGAAAACCATTACTTGGAACTTTGTCCACCCAATAATGAGTCAATGTGAACATCTTAATGTGAACACCTTAAAAACCAAGGGGTGCCCACTTTAAAAATCCTCCTGCCACATTCTAAGTGAGTGTGGATAATCCCCCATTCCCAAAGCTTTATGCCCGAAATGCATGTGACTTATGTCATAATTGGTGACATCTCCCCCATCTTAACTCAATAGAGGAGAATCATATATATAAATTCCAATAACCAAAATTTTCCATACAAGGAATCAAATAGTTTAAAGGTCATATTTGAAGAATCAATATATATATATATATATATATATATATATATCTTGGCCCACATCTAAAGCCCAAGACTCATTCTTGTCATTTGCATACCTTGGAGGCCCACATCTGAATTCATTTGCATATTCTGGGTGCCCAAAACTAAAACTGAGCTCTAAACATCTGAACTCTTGTCAGTTGCATATTCTAGGCTCCTAAAAACTAGAACTCAGCTAAACATGTGAAACCATTACTTGGAACTTAATCCACCCAATAATAAGTCAATGTGAACATCCAATAATAAGTAAATGTGAACACCTTAAAAAACAAGGGATGCCCATTTTAAAAATAGTCCTGCCATATTCTAAGTGAGTGTCGATAATCCCCCATTCCTAAAGCTTTATACCCGAAATGCACGTGTGATGTATGTCATAACTGGTTCTCCCATCTTCTTAACTCAATAGAGGAGAATCATATATATAAATTCCAATAACCATAATTTTCCATACAAGGAATCAAATAGTTTAAAGGTCATATTTGAAGAATCAATATATATATATATATATATAAAGCGCAAGTTTTAGTGTAGAGATTCAAGAATCCAGATTTTCATAAGGAAAACTAAATCATCCATACTCTCATTCTGGGACTCCAGAAAGCCATGCTAGACATAGGCACAAGAGCGAGTTGTGTCTTAATAACCAATATCAATGAGATAAATCATGCATGATAAATCCAAAGATGATTACCAAGGCTAACATTTCAAGCAAGACACCCAATAAAATCCAAGATAAAACCATATCCCATCTTGTGGGCAAGAAAGTCACATAAATCCAATATAAGTAAAAGAATCCATGTCTCATATGACCACCTTGCCATGGTGGGAAAGGCATGCAAGTTCCCATAATACCAATATCTAAATTGTGTCCCATGGAATGGGCGAGACTAATAAGTCCCATAAGTTTGAATATCATAACCATATCCAATTGAAGGCCTTATATAGTGTATACATGCAAGAGGAGATTTAACAAAGAACTTTTTAATGTATCAAATTGAGGGCCTTATATAATGTATACATGCAAGAGGAGATTTAACAAAGAACTTTTTAATGTATCCAATTGAGGGCCTTATATAATGTATACATGCAAGAGGAGATTTAATAAATATTTTTAAATGTAATTAGTTTATGTAAATTTGTAGATGGGGGTTTTTATTTATGAAAAAGGCGGTAAACAATTGTATTGAAAAATGTAAAAAAATTAAACGCATGGATATTCTAAATACATGCTTGCACACATGCTATATGAGTTTTTATAAATTGACCCCCACTCCCTTAAACTACTGTATTGAAAAATGTAAAAAATTCAAATACATGTATGGGTATTCTAAATACATGCTTGTACACACGTGCTATATGAGTTTTATAAATTGACCCCCTCTCCCCCGTCCCTACCCATTCTCTCTCCTCCCTACTAAACCCCCTCCACACATGCTATATGAGTTTTTATAAATTGACTCCCTCCCCACATGTTCTCTCTCCTCCCTGCTCCACCCTGCCCCTCCTCAAGGATCAAGCACATAACGTAGTACATGTTTGCCATCTAAAAGATAAAAAGGGGAAATCTTTGCTTTCTTATGATGAATACTTACTAATACATATATCATATTGTAATGTATTTTAGAATTATAAATTTGTTTACTATGTAATTAAAAAATTATCAAATACATAGATACAAATTCTTACCAATTTTATAACGTATAATAAAGTATAATTTAAAATTTCAAAATAATCATAAACTAATTAAAGTATACGTTTTCATTCTATTGCCTCATAGAATTATCACTTCTTTTTTATTTCTATGGAAAAATTGCTAAAAAACTAAGTGATCATGTGGCTTATTTTTTAAACACGATCACGAAGTCTTTAAAGTATAACCTTTTACTTGTAAGAAAATATAATAGTAGAAGAAAGATCTTCATAATTAAAAGTACTGAATTTTAGAAAGAAATTGAGAGCAAACAATATTATTACTTCTAAACTAACTGATGGTTATCTGCCCATGCATGCGCTCTACGTAAGGAGCTTTGATGGTGATCTAGATAGATTATGGATGGAGGATGTCTTACTTACAAGAGTGCTTAAACACAATGAACCTAATGATGTGAATGAATGATGCCTTGCTTACAAGAGTGCTTTACATAATGAACTCTGGAATGAGGATGTCTTGCTTACAAGAGTGCTTAAACATAATGAACTCGATAATGAACAAAGGTTGCCAAACAAGTCATCCCAGGGTTGGTATAGACCCAGGTCGATATCGACGGCTCGATCCAAAATGACCAATTGATCAAATTGTTTGATTGATACCATATTAGACTACAATATAATCTCATAGAAAGTTCTCGCAACTCCCACGGCCATCTAAAACCATTTGGACCCTCAAATAAGCCCCAAAACTCAAGAACAATGTGTCCTCAGTTTTCTATCCATCACTCACTACTCTGGTCACATAGTGTGCATAAACATGCATCTCACTTTGCAGAGTGCCAAGTCGGCTACATAAGCTGAGTCTACATATGCTATCTCCTAACCATCTAGCCACATTTAGTGTGTCTAAACTGGGAACTGTCGGGTGCTTCACCACACAAGGGTGGCTACTCTTATTGTAAGGGGCCTTACGTAATAGAGCATATACATCTTTTGAGTAGAAACTTTTGAGCGGTGCTTCCCGATCAGAAACTTTAGTGGATATCTTATAGAATAATTCTTCAAGAAATAGGTAAGTAGCTAGGGAAATAATCCACAACCATATACAAATAGGTGATTTTATTAGAAAAATATTTACTTGGCAAAACATCTCCCTAAGAGTATATTTGATGAAGGCAAAAACCATTTAAGGGACCAAACGATATTTTCGCTTGGGAAAATACACACAAAGGGACCCCAAAGGGTATTTTTGTTTGAGAAATTATTCCCCCCATTACCTTCTCAAGGACCTCAAAGGGTATTTTTGGTGGGGAAAATACCCACTCAAGGACTCCAAAGGGTGTTTTCTATGGAGAAAATACTCCTAAGGGTATTTTTGATGGAGAAAATACCCCTCAAGATATTTTTGATGGAGAAAATACCCCTCCATTACCCTTTGACAAAAGCCAAAGGGTATTTTTGCTAGAGAAAATAACACTCTCATGGTTGTTTTTATTAGAGAAAATACATCCCAAGGGTATTTATGTTGGAAAAACACCCCCTTAAGACCACTTTTTCAATATATTTTTTTGAGAAAAAATAACTATAAATTCAACACATATATGTATCTTATGTATATTTATTAACTCCATTTATGGCAGCTAACTAGGCGGATGGCTTCAACGGGCCCCATCGGAAATTTTTTGAAGCATTCGGAGTCATTCGAGTGATTGGCATCAAAGGTTCTATTAATTTGGGTCAATTTGTAATTTTGCTTGCCCGAGCGTTTTTTTTTGCACTTAATGCACATCTTATGAAATTTTCCGCTCTAATAAGTCACACACGATGTAAACAAGGGATGACCAAGCTAAGTGTAATGTCGGCATCAAGTTCACATGTATACTAGTAGTCTAGCACACACTAGATTATAGATTTACTAAATGGCCCCCCGTGCCCGAGTGCCCAGCCACTTATTAAGTTTGTATAAAGGATAACTCATCTAATGAGAATGGACACTTCCCTTATGTGAGAATTGAGAGCTCTTGGTTCTTCTTTCCTCTATCTCTTATTTGTGAGTAAGAGTGAGTGTGAGCTTGAGATCTTTCTTCTACACCTCCATAGCTTCCTGCTATGAGAGGGACTTGCCCTTGGTT